>NW_019268616.1:257546-293355 GCF_002738365.1 Cucurbita moschata | reverse complement strand
ATCTTTGACATACAACACACCTTCTAACTTTGGGGAAAACTCGTTGCTGCTAGTCATTTGCTTAATCAAGGCTTCCTGATTGGAAAGAAGATTCTCCAATTCAATTACCGTAGGTTGATTTGCCCACCCTTGTATTGAGGAAACAAAGGGCATAAACTCTTTTCGTAATCCACGAATAAGATAACGCCTTAATCGAGCCTCACTCACTGGCTCCTCAGCATCTAATTCTGAAATTTCAGAACATAGATTTTTCACTTTCAAAAAATATTCTTCAACAGAAAAATTACCTTGAGTTACCATAGCTAGTTCATTCTCTAGAAATTGCAGTCGAGCGGTATTTTTCTTAGTGAACAACTTTTGAAGTGTATCCCATACTTGCTTTGGTGACTTTAAATCACGAACATGATCAATATACTCCTTGCTAATCAAAGTTCGCAAGGTAAATAAGGCTTTTCCGCACTTGATCTTCCATTGTTGACGTAATTTTGCATTTTATGGAGTATCGGCCGGAATTTCTGTGTCATCACCTTCAATTAAATCCCATAAATCTTGCCCTTGTAGATAAGCTTCCATGCATAACTTCCAATAACTATAGTTATTGCCAACCAGCTTTTCCATAGCTACACCCATAGAAGCACTCCCACTATTCATCTCGTTGAGTAATAATATTAAACCGTACCAACTTGGCTCTGATACCAACTGACGCAATATCTACCACTCAAAAGTGTGCATAGATATGAAAATATTATTACTCAACGAAAGAATACAGATTTAAGAATGAGGAAAAGAATTGGGATCGAATGTTATATCTTCATTGATATTCACGACCTTTAAATAGGATACAAGATACTAAATAATATTTACCGAGAAAATATAAACTAACTAAATCCTGATAATAAAATAAAATATACTATTATTCAAATTCAACTGATTACGATATCTAAGATATATTTCCTAACTAATATATTCTGGAAGATTACGAATATCATATATTCCATAACTAGTTCAAACCAAAATAAGTTGCACTAAATTGTGGCAGTTCTATCTCTCTCATCCTTGTATATATCAAAGTAATGCGACCAGCCAGACCACTGGAAAGTGCAGTAAAACTGTGTTGAGCCCCAAAAGTTTTGTCGAAAACTAAAAGCATAACCGCTCAAAGGTGGGAGATGATGGACTCCCAAGTCATCATCACCAGATTTGCAGTGGATCATGACTTCTTAGAATATTTGTTATGTTTACTGTAATCGGTGGGTTTTGAAAGATTTTTCCATCGATGTTAGTAAATAGGGTAGCAAAGAACAATGACAATAGGAGAGACCGTGAAAGTGTTGAAAATGAATTCATTTTGTAAATATGAGAATATTTGTGCTGGGTTTGTTCGACTTTTATACGAGTAAAATTAGGTTCAATTATCAATTACACCCACTCAAACTAAAGAAACATATTATTGTTATATTGGAATGGTAACCACCACCCTGTTAAGCTTGCATATTTTTTTACTTATTATTAGTAGTATTTTAGTTATTTTCAAAACCACTAATGGGAGCTATTGTTAACCATCTGTTGTTAGCACTAACACCTATTCTCAAGTGTAATGCAATGGTCCTTTAAATTTAAAGTTGACGAACAAGGATGACGTTTTAATATTTTATATTCTTATTGTAAATGAAGGCAATTATGGACATGTTTGGTAACAAGAGTTCTCCTTAATTGTTTATAATAAAAATAGAACCATGTTTGATAATAAGTTTTTTTTAATTGAAAAATATACATTTGAAACTCATTATGGGTCTTATGGAAACTCCACGAGAAAGTAGCATGAATGAGTTAAACAATACTGATTACGGGTGTTTAAAAAACTCAATGAATTTTTTTATTAATTATTCTATAATCTCTTAAAATAAAATTTTGAAGTAGTTAGAGTGTGATTTTTCAAAAATATATATGGAAATTAAATTAATAAAAATGTAATTCAATGTTTTAAAATAAATAAATAGATCTTTTTAATATATTAACATTTTATTTTAATTGAAAATAAAATTTAAACAAATGACGGGACCTTACCCAACCTAACACAAATATTCATTGGTGTGGTTGGGTTGATTCCATTATTTAATAAGGGTTGCTTAGGTTAAAAAATAACCTAATGCGACCCATAAACACTCCAAAGCGTGCAATTACGATGTCATACTATGAGAGTTACACTCGTCACAATAATGTCGAACAATATTAATCCTGATTCAGTTTTTTTCACCGTATGGTTCTTATTGAGATTTCAACTTTAAGCTCATAGATTAGTGTAACGACACAGAATTAAATAAAAAAAAAAGACGAAAAGTCCGGCGAGACCCGAGAATTATGGGGAGCGCAAGAATTCTCGTTATAACTTATACCATGCTTTCCTAACCCCCAGGAATCTCCACACTCCTTCCCATCCTTCAGCTAATGCCCCAAAACACTACTGCACAAAGAAAAAATGTAAGAGTGTAAAAAAAAAAAAAAATTGAACCCTCACCAACGAGCATAACAAGATGAAAAACAACGTTGAAACACCACTCCCACGAGAGGTGAGTTCTTGTACAATAACTATGTATTTGTTGTTGGAAAAAGAGAGTTTGAATCTCGAAATAGTTTTCATCACATTACTAGTAGTTGTAGGTATTTTCATCCCATAATATGATCTGGGAGGTGAAGAGAAATGAGAAACGTTGAATAACCCAAAGAAAATAGCGAGAAATGAATGTCGGAATGACATTACAGAGGAGAGAGAAAGTCGGCAAAGTAAAGGAGAAGCGAAGGTCATAAAGACTGTGAACATATTAGGCTCATGCTTAACAAGGTGGTTTACAAGTCTTATAATGTATGCTTTGTTTCTCATTTTCCTATACCATTTTCAATCGTCTAAGCCCACCGTTGGTGAGTTTGGGCTGTCACAAGGACGAAAAGAAAATATGTACAATAATTTAAAATGCGAAGTTTAAGATCATAAAGTTGCTATGCAAAGAAGTCAGGTCAATTAAACTTTTTAATATGAAACCAACCAACTCAACATTTTTCCTAAAAAATATCATTAAAGATTATGAAATGGTATTGATATTTAGGAGACTATGAAAGAGAAGAAACTATGTGAAAACATAGGGATGAGATAAGGAGAAATTCCGTAATTCTAATATTAAGACAATTTTTTTTTTCTAGACCATGTATGAACCAAAAAAAAAAAAGATAATAAATAAAAGAAGAGACACTTTGTCCAACGTTGCTAAAGCTGAGAAGTGGCGGGTTGGCCTCTACTATAAAATGGAGGTCTCCCACTTCATTTTATCATCTTAAATGAACGGTTCGAATCAGTTAGAGAGTACACTTATATGTTCAATGCCAAAATTTTGGCAGATCCGACGTGGGTTTGATTCGCTCGTACCCTTTATCCAAGTTTCAGTTTTACAAAGCATTCAAAGTTATATAACTACCTTCTGGCTTGTTAAATTTTTTTGAATCGATTTTAAAGTTTTTATGCATAATTGAGCTTTGTTTATATTATTAGGAGTAAGTTTATATGCATAATTAGCCTTTGTTTAAATTATTAGGAGTAAATTTCTCTGCACAATTAAGCTTTGTTTAAATTATTTGGAGTTAGTTTCTATCCTAATTGAGCTTAGTTTAAATTATTGGGAGTAAGTTTTTATGCATAATTAAACTTAGTTTAAATTATTAGGATCAAGTTTTTATGCATAATTAAGCTTAAGTTAAATTTATGGAATGAAACATAAATTATTTTTGCGTAATTAGGAGTATGTTTAAAATTATTTTTGCATAGTTTAAATCATTAGGAGTATGTTTAAAAATATTTCATGCAAGATTAGGTAAGTCAATTCCCATAGTACTAATTTATGATTGTTGGACATATTAGGCGGAATTAAATTTAAGAGTGCAGTGTTAAGTAACGCTAGCATCAAGGAGTCGTAGTATTTTCGGCCTAGGTCAACCAAATAAGTGGCCCTACCGTCTTGAAATTGTACGTTGTATGGTGGCACATGCCTTTGGTTTCCCATATGTCATTATTTGTATGTTGAGACCGTTATGATTTAATACGTAAATGTTATACAAGGTGAACGTTATGTTGGCTTGGATGAATTGATATAAGGTATAATGTGATGTGATATTTTATGCTCGGATTGCATTATGTGACTGGTAAGGTATTTACTTATGAATTGCGCGTTTTGAAACGTTATATTGAATGCTTGAACATGTTACGTCATGTCTTGTGAATTGCATGTATAACATGATATGAATGACATGAAAAAATGAGAAATAATATGAAATATAACCCCGGTATAAGCATGAACGATATGATAACTGGAATGAGAAATGATATGATATGAATAAAATAATAGCTCGGTTATATTTAATAATGTTTCAAATGGAAAAATATTGGGACCTCATGAATTAATGTGTGCTCATGCATTCAGGGATACCCATCGTGTTTGCTATACCCTAGTAATACAAAACAAGATTTTTCGATACAATACTTGCAGAGTCACAGACTACTCACAATACAACTAAACTCACTCACCAAAAATCTCAAGAAATCGTTTCTGATGTGGAAGATCAGACAAAGGTTCAACCACAACGCATATCAAGATTTCCAAGAGATCAAACAACCTACACAAACCTCGCTTTGATACAAGATTGTTGAACACAACTTGCTATGGGTAACACTCGCCCTCTTTATTAACACCAAACGAAAAGATAATACAAGATACTCTGTAGAATACTACTGCTTTGTTTATTATTATTAATTTTTTTTTTTTGGATGAAACCCTAAGTAGGGTGGAGAACTTTTGCATGGTTTGAATACTTCAAGAATTTTTGCAAGCTAGGGTGTCTACAAAGGTAGAATTCTTGCTCTCTTATTTATTACCTTGTTTTAATTCTTAATAAAAATCAAAAGGGATCCTAATTCTTCCGCTATGTGGATGAAGAGTTCATTCCCTTCACACAGGATTCCAGGCAACGTCACTTGGAACATATGAACCCTAGAATGTAGGTTTTAGACCACACCGCATGGAATGTAATAAGCCTATGGCGTAGGTTTCAGATTGAATTGCAAGGAATGAATGAAGCCCTAAAAACATGTTAAAACTACGTCACTTGAAACGCATGAAGCATTTGACATAGGTTAAGATTGTGTTGCTTGGAACGCATGAATTCTTGAACGCAGGTTATCAGGTTCATGTCTTGTACTATAATTCCTAGGGGGAGTGTCTTGGAAAACAAAATGACAAACAAGAATAAGAAATAAGAATAAGAACCAAGAACAAGACGAAGGACAAAGACAAAAACTAAGAATTAAGAACTCAATTCCCAAAACCAAGATCTTTGAGCAGAATCATGACAAGAACTTAGAACTCTAGAATTGAACTTAAAGATCATAAGTTCTTAGGTCAAGAATATGACAAGAAAGAGTGTGATATCCTAGTGCACGTTAAAGACACGATTAAGAGCCTATAAGTAGGCTACCTACTGAATATTTGTACCAAGCACACCTTAACAACACGATTAAGAGCCTATAAGTGCCACTTACTAAGTCTTTGTACTCATTCAAGATTTTTCTTATTTTTGAACTGATAAGAAGGAGCTGGTCGAGGATGGACACAGATAGGAGCAAGTGCCATAAATTGTCAAACATTGTTTTAATTGCTTAAAATATATTTTATGTTTTCAAGATAGTCGCGACTCGAGTTAAAAGAATGGATTTGTGATATTACTCCTCGCTTCTAAGCATGAAAACTATCTCGATAGACCAATGTAGTGTTTTTAACATGCTTTGTCCTCATTCACATGCATCCTAGGAAAATTTCTACAAGAATCGAGCAAGGTCGAGCTCCCTATTGTAGGCAATAAACGTTTAGATTTTGGATCTCCTACTCTCGGATTTCTTCCAAATTTGAGAGCAATTCTCCACCATTTCTCTTCAAACTTATTCCTATAGTTTCTAAACAAGATTACCAACAAGTTCTATGAAGAAATTGAGTGCTGAAAGTGCCTAAAAACTATTCCCCCAATCCAATCCCCCATTAAAGAGCTTCAAGGAAAACTCAAAATTCCAATCCGAGGATACACGAGAATTCATCAAGCAAGGATGATCCCAGTGAGTTTCTGCACCCCCGAGGAATGTTTTCGTAGAAGACCATGAAGAGAAATAACCTGAAGAACGTGCCCAATTGAAGTAAATCTGTTTCGGTTTCAAATTTGGAGTAAGTTTCAAATTCATATCATGGTTCCTTTTCCTTCAAATTGAGAATTCCTTAAGCTTCAGGATCGAATTGAGTAACTTTGATGAAGGAAACGAGAGCTTCAACGTCGTGGAATAGGCTGTCCAAGAGAACGAAAATCCGACATTTTGAGTAACATTCCCACCGATTACAATTTCTCAAAATTATGGTCCTACACTCGAAGGCATTCCTCCAAACCAAGTCCTTTAGCTTGAGGAAAGTATATGTGTAATCAACTGAGGCGTGGGCTAATCAACTGAGGGGCAAAAATGTCATTTTACCCCTCCAGCCCTAATAGGGGTCCAAGGAGAACCCCCTCAGATCCCCTGCAATAGAAAGAAAGAGATGGAGAGAAACTGGAGAGAAGTCAGCCAGGAAGATTAACAAACCATTGCCGAAATCCATCCTTAGACGAGACTCGTACAAGGATCGAGAGGCTAGCGAGGCCGACGCTCCGTCAAGACCCAAGAACACTTCGTGAGGTAAGGTTCTGAACGACATTTCTCAGATCTGAGTTTTCCCTCTGTGAATCGATCCTAAAATTATGTAATATTCACCTTGGAATAACTCACGCACGATCTGTGAAGAAGTTGGCCGAAACCTCAACCCGAAGGCGGAGATCCGAGAGTCGCCTGAGAACAGTGAGCGAACTTCCGACGATCCAAACTCGTCTGGTAGTCAAGCAAAAAATTACAAAAAAAAAATACGAGGACGTAGCCCGTAACACGATCTAAAACTTTGCCGAAGGAAGCATGTCGATCCAATCTATGGATCGAAAGATATGAAAATCGAAAAAGCGGACTATGTTTCGGTTTTCAGAGGGCAGAGAAGAAAGCTAAAAAAGAAGAGTCGGCCGGCGAGCGGCGGACAGTGGTGACAGGCGCTGGACACGCGTCGACCATTGGCTAGAGCAACGCAGCTCTAGCGAGGCGTCGACACGTGTCGCCTGCAAGCCAGGCCGAACCGCGTCACGAGCCGAGGGGCCCATATCAGCCGACCCGCAACTACGCGGAGGCGGGCGCGCGTGCAGCCTGCAACTGACGCCTTCCCGCGCGTGTGACCACGCACTCCCAGTGCGCTACTGGCGCGTGAGCACGCGTGGGTCGGCCAATATGGCCCGATTTCTTTATGTTTGCTTGATTTCTGTCCCGGATCTAGTTCTAATACTGTTTTTAAGTGAATAGGGACCTAATTTAAAGAAATCAGTATTTTTTGACACCTCACGGGCAAAGAAACGCTAGAAAAAGGGCACGCGTCAACCAGGTAAGTCACCACCCGATATTTAGGAAGAAGTACTTGTAGGATTCGCTTGGATTGCATGCATGCTAGTAGTTTTACTTCAGGTTAGCTCTCCATGTAAATTATTTGTTAGAGTATTTTATATGATTGTATTGGGTGAATTACATTAGTGTTGTTGGCCACAGCCGATCACAGTCACACAGGTGATGAGGTGGCCACAGCCGACCATAGTCACAGAGGTGAGGAGTTTTCTAGGGCTAGCGGGATCTTACAGAAGATTCGTTCAGGATTTCTCCAAAATTTCCTCAGCACTAACCCAGCTAACCAAGAAAGGCAAGCCCTTTACTTGGACTCCAGCCTGTGAACAGAGTTTCTAGGAACTCAAGAAGAGGTTGGTAACAGCACCAGTCCTTACAGTTCCATACGGGTCAAGTAATCTCGCGGTGTACAGTGATGCATTAGGAAAAGGTTTGGGGTGTGTACTCATGCAGAATGGTAAGGTGATAGCGTATGCTTCTCGACAACTGAAGGAATATGAACGAAACTACCCAACGCATGACCTCGAGTTAGCAGCTGTAGTGTTTGCTCTAAAAATGTGGCGGCATTACCTGTATGGGGAAAAAGTACAAGTCTTCACCGATCATAAGAGCCTCAAGTACTTATTCACGCAGAAGGAGCTCAATATAAGACAAAGGCGATAGTTGGAACTGGTAAAGGATTATGACATAGAGATCCTGTACCATCTAGGCAAGGCCAACGTGGTAGCTGATGCATTAAGCAGGAAGGTCGTACATACTTCTGTGATGATCACCACACAGGAAAGACTACAAGATGACATGAAGAGGGCTGGGATAGACGTTGTGGTTAAAGGTGGTAGTGTTGAGATGGCACAGTTAACCATATAGCCCACCCTACGAAAGGAAATTATCGACGCTTAGAGGTCTGATGAACACCTCAGTAAAGTGTGAAGTCAGACTGAGACAGAGAGGCCAGTAGGGTATTCTATCTCCTCAGACGGGGGTCTGCTATGGCAAAACCGCCTGTGCGTTCCTCGAGACGAGAAAATCTTAAAAGATTATATGACGGAAGCCCATGATACATCTTATGTGTTCCACCCTGGAAGTACGAAAATGTATCAAGATCTGAAAAGATATTATTGGTGGTCCGGAATGAAGAGGGACATAACGGATTTCGTAAGCCGTTGCTTGACCTGCCAGCAAGTGAAGGCCCTGAGGCAACTCCCAGCAGGATTGCTACAGCCCCTGAGCGTTCCTCAGTGGAAATGGGAAGCAGTCTGTATTGATTTCGTTTCAGGTTTGCCAAAGACAAAGCAGAGTTTCAACTTCATATGGGTAATTGTAGACAGACTAACTAAGACAGCCCACTTCATTCCAGGAAAGTCCACATATCAAGTGGATTAGTGGGCTCAGTTATATATCAAGGAGATAGTACACCTGCACGAGGTACCAGTGTCCATAGTATCAGATCGAGACACTAGGTTCACCTCTCAGTTCTGGAGGAGTCTTCAAAAAGCACTAGGAACTCAGTTAAGGTTCAGTACAGCATTCCATCCTCAAACGGACGGACATACCGAAAGGCTGAACTAGGTTTTAGAGGACATGTTGCGAGCTTGCTCCTTAGATTTTGCTGGGTGCTGGGACGAACATCTACCTTTAATGAAGTTTTCCTACAATGATAGTTATCAAGCGACCATTAAGATGGCCCCCTTCGAGGCACTGTATGGGCGTAGGTGTCGAACATCAATATTTTGGGAAGAGGTAGGCACACAGCAACTACTGGGACCAGAGTTGGTCCAGGTCACCAACGCAGCGGTGCAGAAAATCAAGCAGAGGATACTCACTGCACAGAGTCGACAGAAAAACTATGCAGATGTGCGTTGAAGGGACCTCGAATTTGGGGTGGGTGACCATGTGTTCCTGAAGGTAGCCCTTATGAGGGCGGTGTTGAGGTTCGAAAAGAAAGGGAAATCGAGCCTATGGTTCATAGGCCCCTTCGAAATTCTAGAGAGAGTTGGGGCTATTGCTTACAGAATTGCCCTACCACCGAACCTTGCCGTCGTGCACAATGTGTTCCACGTATCCATGCTGCGAAAGTATACTCCAGACCCTACTCATGTAATGCTTCCTCTTCGAGAAGATCTGTCTTACGAGGAGAAGCCAAGATGAATTTTGGCTCGAGACACTAGGCAGTTGCGTAACAACGATATTCTCTTGGTAAAGGTCTCATGGGGTAACCGTTGTGAGGAAGTGCCAACCAGGGAACGAGAAGAAGACGTGAGGAAAGCTTATCCCGAACTCTTCCAAGAGATAGCTACTTTCAGGGACGAAAGTTCCTAAGGAGGGGAGAATTTGTAATGCAAGAGAGAAAAAAAAAGGTGGTGGCTAAGTCAACTGAGGGGCAAAAATGTCATTTCGCCCCTCCAGCCCTAATAGGGGTCCACGGAGAACCCCGTCAGATCCCCTGCAAAAGAAAGAAAGAGATAGAGACAAACTGGAGAGAAGTCCGCTGGGAAGATTAACAGACCACTGCCGGAATCTATCCTCAGACGAGACTCGTACAAGGATCGAGAGGCTAGCGAGGCTGACGCTCCGTCAAGACCCAAGAACACTTCGCGAGGTAAGGTTCTAAACGACATTTCTCAGATCTGAGTTTTTCCTCTGTGAATCGATCCTAAAATGCTGTAATATTCACCTAGGAACAACTCACGCACGGTCTGTGAAGAAGTTGGCCGAAACCTCAACCCGAAGGCAGAGATCCGAGAGTGGTCCGAGAATGGTGAGCGAACTTCCGACGTTCTTAACTTGTCCGGTAGTCAAGCAAAAAATTACAAAAAAAAAATACGAGGACGTAGCCCGTAACACAATCTAAAACTTTGCCGAAGAAATCATGTCAATCAGATCTACGGATCGAAAGATATGAAAATCGGAACAGAGGGCTGTGTTTCTGTTTTCAGATGGCAGAGAAGAAAGAAGAAAAAAAAACAAGAGTCTGCCCGCGAGTGGCGGACGGCGGGGACAGGCGTCAGACATGCGTCGACACGTATCGCCTGCAAGCCAGGCCGAACCGCGACGCGAGCCGAATCGACCGGACCAACTGACCCGCGACTACGCGGAGGCGGGCGCTCGTGGCAGGCGCGCATGCAGCCTGTGACTAGCGCCTTCGCGCGCATGTGACCACGCACTCCCAGCGCGCGTGGGACGGCCAATTTGGCCCGGTTGCTTTCTGTTTGCCCGATTTTTGTCCCAATTTCAATTCTAATACTATTTTTACGTGAATAGGGACCTAATTTAAAGGAATCAGTATTTTTGGACACCTCACGGGCAAAGAAACGCTAGAAAAAGGGCACGCGTCAATTAGGTAAGTCACCACTCGATATTTAGGGAACTATTGTTAGGAGCGATATGTCACTTCAGCCAGATTTAATTTTCCCCTAGGAACTTAGTGGTTTACCACGGCAGAAGCGTACCTCAGAGTGTTCATAGATTGCTAGCGTGAGAACGGTATCTATAGCTTCTTGGGAGGACCAAGGGTCCCTGATCAATCCTTACTGCTCTTAGCCATTTCGCATGGGAAATGTCTCCCCACGTCGTACAGCCCATTAGCTGCATGGGAAAGGGTTGGGTCGCGCCCCCCATAGGGGGACTATATGGGCGTAGGGGTATTCAACACACCCCTAGGCTAGATACCATGTAGTCCCAGATAGCCATGTAAAGGTAGCACCTTATAGAGAGATACCGACCACATTAGCTAGGCGTAAGGAACCTCTAGGCGTTTAATGAAAGGATGATGAGCCATTGAAACCCATGGGGCAAGCCCCAAGGGACTAAGATTAGAACAAGACGTCCTAGAATTGAGTTGGAAACCGTGGGAATACTATTAAATTAAGATGCGAAGAGAGCCTACAAGTAGGTGGCTTACTGAGTATAATTTTTATACTCATCCTTGCTATGTTTTCCTTTTTTTCAGAAGCGCGAGGCGTCAGTCAAGGGCGGGCGTGATGGAGGCGGGGTTTGTCACAGAGGAACGGGTTGTCCCGGGGCGTCAGTCTAGTCTTTATTTTGTATTTGCATCCTTTCAAACTTTATTTTGTTTTGTCTGTTTGTTGTTTAAAAACTTTATTTGAATTTAAGGATTTTCCCTACTTCATATTCAAAACACTTCATGCATTTGTGTCTTGTCGCTAGTCACGATATGTAGTAAAATATTGGGTGGTGACAATATGGGAGTGGTTCCATGAAGAAATCGGGCCTTGAAAACCCCTAGAATTGGCTACAATCCACAAGAAGGTATGAAATCAATCCTTAGCTCTTCCTTGTAACACCATCTTTTAGTGGAAGCATTTCCAGGTCAAACTAAACTGAGTTTATTATGTGAGTGTCGCCTATCGTAGCACTTGAGAGTCGTAATAAACAAATTCTATTATGCGATTAATGTAAGACCGTGTCACTAGTCATGTCAATTTGAACAAGCTTATAAAATGAATTATTTTGATTGGGTTGCTATAAATTCAATTGATATTCCATAGTAAATAGATTAGCAAATAAAAATAATGATGTTCTTCGAGATTGCGCCAACATTTAAATCGGATCCATTTTCATCGAAATAATATAGACAAGTAACGTAACATTAAAAGCTAAAGAGAGGTTTAAATTTTATAACTAATAAAAAAAGAAAGAAAGTTAATTTGGTTTTGTATTCTTGTCATATTTGAGTTTGATTTATGTTCCGAAAAATGTTGGGAGATTTGGATAAACGAGGGCAAATAATTTGAATCAAAGCAGAAGAAATTAATAAATAAGTATTGTATGTACTGAAATACCTTAACAAATCTTAATAATATAATTCATTAAAACTAATACACCATATCAAATTTATATCGATTTATTGTAATATCATAATCAAAACCCTTCAATTCATGGATATATCGATTTTTATATTCATTTAGCCAGCCATAAGTAGCAAATATCATACAATTTTGTTTTATAGTTGAACATACAAATACCATGTTCAACCACTATCCACAAACACAGAGTATCGTTGCATTTGGCTCTATCTCTCTCATCCTTGTATAATATCAAAGTAATGCGACCAACCAGACCACTGGAAAGTGAAGTAAAACTATGTTGAGCCCCAAAAGTTTGGTCGAAAACCAAAAGCGTAACCGCTCAAAGGTGGGAGATGATGGACTCCCAAGTCATCATTACCAGATTTGCAATGAATAGTGAGCTGATCATGACTTCTTAGAACATTTGTTATGTTTACTGTAATCGGTGGGTTTCGAAAGATTTTTCCATCGATGTTAGTAAATAGGGTAGCAAAGAACAATGACAATAGGAGAGACCGTGAAAGTGTTGAAAATGAATTCATTTTGTAAATATGAGAATATTTGTGTTGGGATTGTTCGACTTTTATATGAGTAAAATTAGGTTTAATTGTCCATTACACCCACTCAAACTAAAGAAACATATTATTGTTATATTGGAATGGGTAACCACCCCCTCTTAAGCTTGCATATTTTTTTACATATTATTAGTTGTATTTTAGTTATTTTCAAAACCACCAATGGGAGCTATAGTTAACCATCTATCGTTAGCAGTAACCCCTGTTCTAAAGTGTAATGCAATGGTCCTTTAAATTTAAAGTGGAAGAACAAGGATGACGTTTCAATATTTTATATTCTAATTGTAAATGAAGTCAATTATGGACATGTTTGTAACGAGTTCTCCTTAATTGTTTATAGTAAAAATAGAACCATGTTTGATAACTGGTTTTTCTAACTGAAAAATATACATTTGAAACTCGTTATGGGTCTTATGGAAACTCCACGAGAAAGTAGCATGAATGAGTTAAACAATACTGAGTAAGTAATCAATTCACGGGTGTTTAAAAAACTCAATGAACTTTTTTATTAATTATTCTATAATCTCTTAAAATAAATTTTTGAAGTATTTAGAGTGTGATTTTTTCAAAATATATATGAAAATTGAATTAAAAAAATGTAATTCAATGTTTTAAAATAAATAAATAGACTTTTTTAATATATCAACATTTTACTTTTATTGAAAATAAAATTTAAACAAATGATCTGACCTTCCCAACCTAACACAAATATTCATTGGTGTGGTTGGGTTGATTCCATTATTTAATAAGGGTTGCTTAAGTTAAAAAATTTACACTCAAACAATGGAACTGGATCTAAAAACTGTCTCAACTCAACCTAATGCAACCCATGAACACTCCAAAGTGTGCAATTACGATGTCATACTATGAGAGTTACACTCGTCACAATAATGTCGAAAAATATTAACCCTAATTCAGTTTTTTTCACCGTATGGTTCTTATTAAGATTTCAACTCTAAGCTCATAGATCAGTGTAACAACACAGAATTAAAAAAAAAAAAAAAGACGAAAACTCTAGCGAGACCCAAGAATTATGGAGAGCCCAAGAATTTTGGTTATAACGCCTCATACCAAGCTTTCCTGACCCCAGGAATCTCCACACTCCTTCCCATCCTTCCGCTAATGCCCCTAAACACTGCTGCTCAAAGAAAGAATGAAAGAGTGTAAAAAAAAGAAATTGAACCCTCACCAACGAGCATAACAAGATGAAAAACAACGTCGAAACACCAATCCCACAGACGAGAGATCCCTCCAACACTTGTACATGCACAAAGGTGAGTTCTTGTACAATAACTATGTATTTGTTGTTGGAAAAAGAGAGTTTGAATCTCGAAATAGTTTTCATCACATTACTGGTAGTTGTAGGTATTTTCATCCCATAATATGATCTGGGAGGTGAAGAGAAATGAGAAACGTTGAATAACCCAAAGAAAATAGCGAGAAATGAATGTCGGAATGACATTACAGAGGAGAGAGAAAGTCGCCAAAGTAAAGGAGAAACGAAGGTCATAAAGACCGTGAACATATTAAGCTTGAAGAAGCTAATAATGTATGCTTTGTTATAATGTATGCTTAACAAGGTGGTTTAGTGGTCTTATAATGTAGGGTTTGTTTCTCATTTTCTTATACTATATCATTTTCAATTTTCTAAGCCCACCATTAATGAGTTTGGGCTGTCATAAGGACGAACAGAAAATATGTACAATAATTGAAAATGGGAAGTTTAACATCATAAAGTGGCTCTGCAGAAGTCATTTGAATTAAACTTTTTAATATGAAACCAACCAACTTGACATTTTTCTTAAAAAAATATCATTAAATATTATGAAATGGAAGAGATATTTAGAAGACTATGAAATGGAAGAAACTACTTGAAAATATAGGGATGAGATCAAGGAGAAATTCCAAAGTAATTCTAATATTAAGAAACTTAATTTTTTTTTTCTTGACCATGTATGAACCAAAAAAGAAAAGTATAAATAAAAGAAGTGACATTTTGTCCCTCGTTGCTAAAGCTGAGAAGTGGCGGGTTGGCCTCTGCTATAAAAGGGAGGTCCCCCACTTCATTTTATCATCCTAAATGAACGGTTCGAATCAGTTAGAGAGTATACTTATTGATGGCTCAATGCCAAAATTTTGGCTGAACCGGCGTGGGTTTAATTTCCTCGTACCCTTTACTCCAAGTTTCAGTTTTTAGAAAGCATTCAATGTTAGTATAACAACCTTCTTGCTTGTTAAATTTTTTAAATCGATTTTAAAGTTTTTATGCATAATTGAGCTTTGTTTATATTATTAAGAGTAAGTTTATATGCATAATTAGGCTTTGTTTAAATTATTAGGAGTAAGTTTCTCTGCACAATTAAGCTTTGTTTTAATTATTTGGAGTTAGTTTCTATGCTTAATTGAAAAATTAAGCTTTGTTTTAATTATTTGGAGTTAGTTTCTATGCTTAATTGAAATTGAGCTCAGTTTAAATTATTGGGAGTAAGTTTTTATGCATAATTAAACTTAGTTGAAATTATTAGGATCAAGTTTTTATGGAATCAAACATAAATTATTTATGCGTAATTAAGCATAGCTTAAATCATTAGGAGTATGTTTAAAATTATTTCATGCAAGATTAGGTGAGTCAACTCCCATAGTACTAATTTATGATTGTTGGACACATTAGGCGGAATTAAATTTCAGAGAACAGTGTTAAGTAGCGCTAGCATCAAGGAGTCGTAGTAGCTTCGACCTAGGTCAACCAAGTAAGTAGCCCTATCGTCGTGAAATTGTACGTTGTATGGTGGCACATGCCTTTGGTTTCCCATATGTCATAATTTGTATGTTGAGACCGTTATGATTTAATACGTAAATGTTATACAATGTGAACGTTATGTTGTCCTAGAGGAATTGATATAAGATATAATGTGATGTGATATTTTATGCTTGGATTGCATTATGTGACTGGTAAGGTATTTACTTTATGAATTGCGCGTTACAAAACGTTATATTGAAAGCTTAAAAATGTTACATTAAGTCTTGTGAATTGCATGTATAACATGATATGAATGACATGAAAAATGAGAATTAGTATGAAATCTAACCCCAGTATAAGCATGAACGATATGACAACTGATATTAGAAATGGTATGATACGAATAAAAGGATAGCGGAGGTATATTTAATAATGTTTCAAATGGAAAAATATTGAGACCTCATGAATTAATGTGTGCTCATGCATTCAGGGATACCCATCGTGTTTGCTATACCTTAGTAATACAAAACAAGTTTTTTCAATACAATATTCGCAGAGTCACAGACTACTCATAATACAACTAAACTCACTCACCAAAAATCTCAAGAAATCATTTCTGACGTGGAAGATCAGACAAAGCTTCAACCACAAAGCATATCAAGAATTCCAAGAGATCAAACAACCTACGCCAACCTCACTTTGATACAAGATTTTTTAATACAACTCGCTGTAGGAAACACTCGCACTCTTTATTAACACCGAACGAAAAGAGAATACAAGATACTCAGTAGAATACTACTGCTTTGTTTTTTTTTTTTTTTTTGATGAAAACCTAGGTAGGGTGGAGAACTTTGCATGGTTGGAATACTTCAAGAAGTTTTGCAAGCTAGGGTTTCAACGAAGGTAAAATTCTTTCTCTTCTACTTATTACCTTGTTTTAATTCTTAATAAAAATCAAAACGGTTCCCAATGCTTCCGCTATGTGGATGAAGAGTTCATTCCCTTCACACAGGATTCCTAGCAACGTCACTTGAAGCATATGAACCCTTGGATGTAGGTTTTAGATTACACTGCATGGAATGTAATAAGCCTATGGCATAGGTTTCAGATTGAATTGCAAGGAATGGATGAAGTCCTGAATACAGGTTAAAACTACGTCACTTGAAACTCATGAAGCATTGGACATAGGTTAAGATTGTGTTGCTTGGAACGCATAAATTCTTGGACACAGGTTATCAGGTTCGTGTCTTGTACTATAATTCCTAGGGGGTGTGTCTTAGGAAACAAAATGACAAACAAGAATAAGAAATAAGAATAGGAACCAAGAAAATGATTAAGGACAAAGACAAAAACTAAGAATTCAAGATGAGGACTAAACCATGTATCAAAATCCAAATTCTCGATTCAAGAACCTTGGAACTAAGACCCTTAGGCAAGAACATAGATTAAGAACTCAAATCCCAAAGCCAAGATCTTTGAACAAAATCATGACAAGAACTTAGAACTCTAGAATTGAACATAATAGAGCTATGTGTTCGAAAATATCTTTAAAAGGACACAACAAAATATTAAATGAAATAAATAAACATTATAATTAAAAACACTCTATTCTAATCTAATTCTAAGAAAATAAATACAACTACCCTTTGCATGTTTCATGGTCTCAAATGGCTATGTAATCGTTAGTCGTACAGAGGTGTCTTGCCTTTACCTGAAATAGCAGTAGCACATGACTTGAGTATTAGAAATACTCGGTATGTGACCTCCACTATTGCGGTTAGATGCAAACACATACAATCATGTATAGGACCTATCGTATAATTCTATATTCCTTAGGGGTTCATACTAAACGAGTTAATGGGATGTGTATTTACTATTGTACAAACGGTCCACACGTGCGGGTATGAACCCACCAGTCGGTTTGCACACCTCCGAGCCCCTTTCATGGTCAGGCGAGCATTCTCTAGAGCTGTTGATGTCGAACACCAGCTAGGCATGGGATCGTCCTAGCGTTATGATAAACATGATTATCATTTTTCTGCCTCGTAGTGTACGTGTCTGTATCATCATAAAAGAGGGGTATTCCTGGATGCATGAATGCACAATGATGCATGAGATCCCAACATTTTTATTCATTATCATGTAAGACAACCCCTTCCATTTTTTGTTCATATCATAATCTTTATCATAGTTTCCTTACATAAATTGCGGTTGTGCATTATGTCCACACATTTTTGTCATATATCATTCATATCATGCATCGTGTCATATCATGTCATATGATACATACATCATATCATGTTTTATATTGCCAAACGTGTTATACAATAACATTTATCATATCATCAGTACATCATCATATCACGTGTCATAACATTCACGTATCATCTCATAGTCACGTTGTATCACGAACATATCATGGACTTATCATCTCGTAAACATATCATAGTCATGTTGTTTTGTAAACACATCACATTCAAATTGTTACATAAACATAACCTAGTCATATTCTTTCTTAAACATATCATGGTCATATCATTTCATAAACGTATCATAGTCATGTCATTTCATAGACATAGTCTTATCATATCATTTCATAAATATATCATCTTCATCTCATTTCATAAACACATCTTAGTCATACCATTTCATGCACATAACCTAGTCATCTCGTTTCATAAACATATCATAGTCATGTCATTTTCTAAATGTATCCTAGTCTTATCCCTTCATAAACATATTCTAGCCATATTGTTTCATAAACATATCCTAGTTGTGTCATTTCCTAGACGTATCCTAGTCATATCGTTTCATAAACATATCCCAGTCATATCATTTCATAAAGATATCTTAGTCATATCGTTTCATATAGGCACCATAGTCACATTGTTCCGTAAACATTTAACACATATCAAGCATATATCACGTATAGAACCACGAGGCACATGTCATGATACGAATATCAACTTTTAACCAAACCGTTAGTAAGGTCACTTACTTGGTTTGCATTAGCAGGTATTTTCCTTATACTCGAGTACAATTGACTATGTGAATTTTAGATCCCGACCTTAAGGCAAGTGCCACATATTAATTTATTCCATATTACTCGGTTCAAAACTACAAAATAATCTCTTTTTTACAATTATTATAGGAGACCACTACTCTAAAAGAGTTGAGTTTGAGTTATGTCGAGGTTGAAAATGAAAACGGTTGTCATCTGTTAATCAAAAGTGAAAATAAAAACTCATACAATTATGCTATAATTTTACTTATAAACATTCCTTCGAATATCATATGCACAATTAAGTCCTTACTTAATAGTCAATCATTATTATTCTCCCGAAGAAAGAAATTCATGCACTATTCTTAAGAGCCTCAACACTGTCTCCGTTTTCCTCTATTTCACCAAATTAGTCCTCTCGAGCATTTCCAGCAAATATTTGACTCAAAATATGCTGTAAGTATTCAGATTATGTCACTTGGAATGCATGAAGTCTTGGGCATAGGTATTGATGTTGTAACATAGGGTAAGCACTAGGTGCAGGATTTCAGACTAGGCTTCTTGGAACGCATGTAGCCTTGAGCGTAGGTATTCAGACTATGCTGCTTGGAACGCATGAAGCCTTGGGCATAGGTATTCAAACTGTATCATAGGGCAAGCCCTTGATGAATTAGAATACATCGTTTGTTACGTAAGAAGCCTTCCTTGGATGTAGGTTTTCAGACTATGTTACTTGAAATGCATGAACCTTTGGAGATAGGTTTTCAAAGCTCGTCGAAGGGCAAACCCTAAGGTGTGGGTTAAGACTGTGTCGCTTGGAACGCATGAAGCCTTAGACATAGGATATCAGGTTCATGTCTAATACCATAAATCTTCAGGACAAAGTGTTGGAGAAAGAACCAAGAATCGAACAAGAACTTAGAAAGTACCAAGGACGAGAGAAAGATCATGAACTAGAACATGGATCAAGAACCAAGAACCATAGTACTAAAGCCCTTAAAAGATAACCAAGGTTTTAGAATCCAAGGACCAAGATCGTTGGAAAATATCATGATAAGAACTTATTAAGATATAATATTTGGAGAATATATTATAATAATTAGTTATGGAATATATCTTAGATACTCGTAATTCGTTAATATTTTTTCCTCTATGATGTGCTTAGTAGTATATTTTATTTTATTCTCAAGATTTAGTTAGTTTATATTTTTTCTTATTTTTAGGTATTAGTTGGTAGCTTGTATACTATTACGTTGAGAATATTAATGAAGATTGCTCTTTTGATCCCAATTCTAGTTCTCATTCTTAACATTGTATCAAAGAACTGATCTTGGTGTTATTAAATATCATAATTTTCTTTATGGCGGAATCAGCCAAATCAAGCTTCAAAATTTCGGAGGTTGATTTAACACATCATTATTATAATCATCACTCTGATCAGCCATTATATTCACTTATTCCAATCAAATTAAATGGAACAAATTATCAAGATGTAAATTCAACCGAATTTGAACTCTGGAATCAGTTCAACAGTATGATAATATCTTAGTTAACTCATTCAGTTGAAGCAGATATCGCTGATGGAATTATTCACGCCAAAACATCTCATCAAGTGTGGGTTGATCTTCACGATCAATTCTCACAAAAGAATGCTCCAGAAATTTTTCAAATACAAATGTCGATAACAATGATGTCATAGGGAACCATGCCACTGTCAGCATATTTCACCAAGCTCAAAGCACTCTAGGATGAATTGGAAGCGTACTACATGTTGAACACAATTCTCTGTGGGAAACACTTGCACTCTTTATTAAGACCAATCGAGAAGAGAATACAAGACACTTTGTAGAATACTACTACTTTATAATGCTTGGAATTTCTTAGGTGAAAAACTAGGTAGGGTTGAGAGGTATTTATACTATACCCTAGGCAATCTAGACCTAACAAATGTATATCTTTTTCCTAAAATATCAAGATCTCTTTCCTAAAACCTCTATTATATTTCCTAAAATCTCTACTAAAATAAATATACAATGGGTTGTTACAATTATTGGGCTTGACTCTATTGGGCTAGTGATGATATTTTAACACTCCCCCTCAACACTAGTCCTCAATCGCCGCACCATGTTAAGCTGACATAGAAAACTTTCATGTTTGCCCGAATTTGACTCTTTTGTAAACAAGTCTGCCACTTGGTCATCTGTCTTGATCTGCTACATCTCAATTTCTTCCTTTAGGACCTTCTCTCGAATGAAATGGTACTGCACCTCCACATGCTTTGTTCTAGCAATTTTCTATTAGGCGAATCACAGATTGGTTGTCGCAATGAAGTGATATTGGATATTAAATTTTCTGGTGCAAATCTTCCATCAAGAGTCTAAACCATGTACTTTCCTGAGCTGCTCCAGCCGCTGCTCTATACTTTGCTTCTATAGTTGATAATGATACTGTTGGTTGTCTCTTGCTACACCAAGAAATTGTTCCCAAACCAAACTTGAACACATACCTAGTGGTTGACCTCCGAGTATCGTGGTCTCTTGCATAGTTAGTATCACAGTATCCAACTAGCTTGCAGTCTTTGCTTCTTTTGTACAAAAGACCATAGTCGATTGTACCTTTGACATATCTCAAGATCCGTTGAGTTGCATCCAAATGAGGCTTCTTTGGACTTTGCATGTACCGACTCATAACCCCAACTGCATAAGAAATATCAGGCCGAGTTAAAGGTAGGTAGAGTGCATTTTAAGCACTCTACATAGAACACCATTTTAATTGTTGTTTATCTTATAAATAGAACACCATCACTGTTGTTATCTAACAAGACACCCTTTGAAGTACTCTACAAACGACCACCTACATTTCACCATCTTAAAGTTTTTGGTTGTAAGTGTTATGCAACTGTAGTACACCCTAAGCAAAAATTTGAACCTCGGGCAATTCCTTGTGTTTTTGTAGGATATCCTTGTGGTCACAAAGGTTACAAGTTGTATGACATGCAATCTAAAAAAAAATTTATCAGTCGTCATGTATAATTTTGTGACGATGATTTTCCTTTTTCACCAGCTTCACAAACTTTGACATTAGCTCCTTCAACTCCCATTTTACCACTTCATGATTCATCCTACTCAAACATCCATTCTAGTCCTCCCCCACTTTCTATTCCTTCACCTACTACTTCGTCGACCCTCCGCCTTTTACTCCTTCTCTAGATTCACTCACTAATTCTAATCTTATCCCACCTAATACATCAATTCTACTCCGACATTCTACTCGTACCAAACAGCCTCCAGCTTGTTATAATGATAATGAGATGTCTTCTGGAGCCAATCATTTAACCTCTAGCTCAAGTCCCTACACTGGCACCAGGTCCCCCTTCGTGATTACCTTTCATTCTCTCATTGTTTACCTACCCAACGTGCTTTTCTAGCTCTTATTACAGCCCAGACAAAAACTAAAACCTATGATGAGGCAGTTGGCGACCCATTACGGCAGCAGGCTATGAATGATGAAATTGCAGCTTTGGAACGTAATCATACTTGGTCTCTCATTCCACTACCACATGGCCATAAAGCTATTGGCTGTCATTGGGTATACAAGATTAAACACAACTTTGATAGTTCTACTAAACGTTATAAAGCTCGACTAGTTGCAAAGGGATACACTCACGTTGAAGGTGTTGATTACAAAGAGACGTTTTCTTCTACAGGAAAACTTACTACACCTCGTTGCTTACTCACTATTGCTGCTGCTCGAAAATGGTTCACTCATCAATTGGATGTTCAAAATGCCTTTCTCCATTGTAATCTAGACGAGGAAGTCTATATGTCTTTACCACCATGTATTTGTTGATAGGGGGAGAATACAGTATGTCGGCTCCATAAATCTCTTTATGGTTTAAAAATGGCTTCTCGCAATTGGTTCTCCATATTCTCTAACCAATACACAAAATGTAGGCTACACTCAGTCCAAAGCAGATTACTCTTTATTTATTAAGAGTAAAGGTACTTCTTTCACTGCAACTCTTATCTATGTTGATGATATTCTGTTGATAGGCAATGATCTCAAAGAAATTTAACATCTCAAGACTAGTTTACTCGAGAAATTTCTTATCAAAGATTTAGGAAATTTGAAATATTTTCAAGGCATTGAATTTTCTAGGTCTAGAAAAGAAATTTTTATCTCTCAAAGGAAGTATGCTCTAGACATTTTTCAAGACACATGTCTTACAAGAGCACGTCCAAAAAGATTTCCTATGGAGCAAAATCTGAAACTTTATCTAACCGAAGGAGAGAAGTTGAATGATCCATGTAAATACAGATAGTTGATTGGCAGATTAATATATTTATCCGTTACTAGGCCTGACATAGTGTATTCAGTTCGTATGCTTAGTCAATTTATGCATGAACCAAGAAAACCACATTGGGAGGCAGCTCTTCGAGTTCTAAGATACATCAAAGGTACTCCTGGTCAAAGACTTCTACAAGCATATTGCGATGATACATCTGAAAACAGCTTACGATTACAAGCATATTACGATTTAGAATGGGGTGGTTGTCGAACTTCCAGACGATCAATTTATGGGTTCTGCATTTTCCTTGAAAATTCAATTATTCCTTGGATGTCTGAAAAAATAAATCAAAGTGTCCAAATCATCAGCATAAGCCGAGTATTGAGCTATGACAAATACTTGTTTAGAGTTAACTTGGTTAAGATACATTCTTCAAGACTTGAAAGTTCCAATGTCCGAACAAGCAATATTGTATTGTAATAATCAAGGAGCATTACACATAACAGCCAATCCAGTTTTTCACGAACGTACGAAACACATAGAATAGACTGTCATATAGTTCGAGAAAAATTACAAGTTGGAATCATCAAACCATAAATCAGCTTCTCAAACAGCTTTAACAGGTTGTTCAAAAAAGGAATTTATTTTTATTTTTATTTTTATTTTGCTATATAATGAACCCAAATCCAAATGATTAAACATCAACAAAACAAATTTGAGCATTTTAATAAAATTAAGCTCTAACCAGTTTCGGTATTATCTTATTGTTTGCTTTGGAATCAAGCATTATTATCAACACATGTTTTACAAGTTCCAACGGACAAGCTGTAGTGGAAGACTAGCATTTACCATAAGGCAAATGGCAAGTGACTATTTACAATTATCAAACAAACTCAATTTTAAATGCTCATTGCAAGTCAAAAGACGACGATTTGAACGAGCAGGTTTTGGACAAGCAAGCCCAATTCCACTGGAGATTTGAAATGAACTTTTGGCATACGACTTTATATTGGTGCAATTTTAACAGTGCGAATGGACATGCTTCCTTTTAGGTATTTTGGCCAGAGAACTCGCATTGGCTTTCTGAACGATGCAACGTTAAAAACTGCATTTTGGCAGCATTTGATGATGGATTTTACTTAAGAAATCTTCATTCTGGGAATTTGAATTGATACACCCTTGGGAAAAATGAAGTAAAATCACCCTCACTCAATTTGGTCCCACAAAACCTACTTTTTGTGTGTGATTTGTTTCACTTTTTATAGTTGAAAAAGAGTGTAATGGAAGATAAAAAGTTGATCCGTAATAATCCAAAAATAAATAAATAAATAAATGAATCCATTTGTTCCTATTTTTATCTCTTTCTTCTTCATCTTCATCTTTTTTTTATTTCCCCTCTTTTTGTAAGATATGGTTGTGTGAGGAGTTTGTTGAATATTTTAGGGGAGGAGTTGTGTGAGATTTTGGCCTAAGGATGGGATTAGTTACATTGTTTATAATAAAACTAGAACGGTGATTGTTGCCGTGTTATTTTTTAAATCAAAAAAGATATGCTCGAAACTTTGGGTTATTCTTTCTAAAATTTTTAATTAAAAATGTAAAAGTATAATATGGAAATTAATTTTATGTTATGGTCGTCCTTCACCTAGTCTAATTTTCATAGTTTCTCATGACCTAACCCAACGAAGTTTTTATCTGATCATCACATGTAAGGACGGGGTTGACTCAATTCTCCAAAAGGACAGGTAACACGACACAAAACAAACAGTATTTAAAACAAAACATTCATAAAAACAAAATAGTATTCATATATGAGTAATTAAAACACAACACAATAGTAAACACAAATTAAGGAACGAACACAAGATATTTGAAAACAAATGAGTTGAGGATGACCGGTGAGGCTTGTCTATGACACCTGCTCAAGATTCCGCTCCCGACCTCGACTAGCTCCTTGTTACCTGAAAAAAAAATGGAAAATAAGGAATGAGATAAGACTCAACAAGTAACTTACTTGTAGGCTCTTATTTGTGTTCTTCATATGCTAGGACATTCTTTATTTCCTTGTTATTATTTTTGTTTTAAGTACTTAGGCCCGTTAGTTCTGTTCTTGACTTGGGGTTCTTATCATGATCTTTCTTGAAAATCTTGGTCCTCGGACTCTGAAACCTTGGTTATCCTTTAAGGGCTTTAGTACTATGGTTATATTGGTTTCTTGCTTAGAACTTGGTTATTGATCCATGTTATAATCCTTGATTTTTCTCTTGTTCTTGGTACTTTCTAAGTTCTTCTTCGGTTCTTGGTTCTTTCTCCAAGACACTACTCCTAAGATTTACGGTATCAAACATGAACATGATATCCTGTGTCCAAGGTTTCATGCATTCCAAGCGACACAATTTTAACTCGCACCTCAATACTCACCCTTTGAAATGCTCTGAAAACCTATGCACAAGGCTTCATGCATTTCAAGTGGCATAGTCTGAAAACCTACATCCAAGGCTTCTTATTTTCCAAGAGATGTAGTCTCATTCTGCATCAAGGGCTTGCCCTATGATACAGTCTGAATACCTATCCCCAAGGCTTCATGCGTTCCAAGCAGCAGAGTCTGAATACCTATGCTCAAGGCTTCATGCGTTCCAAGAAGAGAAGTCTGAAATCATGCACCTAGTGCTTGCCCTTTGGTACAACATGAATACATATGTCAAAGACTTCATGCTTTCCAAGCAGCATAATCGGAATACCTACGCACAAGGCTTCATACGTTCCAACCAGCGTAGTCTGAGTCAAGAACATGTTATACCATGGGAGGTCTTATGATTTGTTCTTGAGTTTTTGAGTTTTAGGACCTTGATCCCTTACCCTTGAGTGGTATCTAGCATTCTTCTTGCTTTGGTAGTTGTAGAGCTTGTATGATATTGTTCTTGATTCTCAATCTTGTAAGTTTCTAAGCTTCATAATTTCTTGAGGCATAAGTTATAATATGCATTCGTAAACATATGAATCCATCGTAATAACAAACATCGGTTGTTCTAGAAGGTCATAGATTCATAATGAATTCCTTTGAGGATTCTAGAAGGGTATTGACTTTTGTGTCTTGAGGTGTTTTCTTTAGGTATTTCTTTGGTTCTAACTTGCTTTAGGTTCTAAGCTTGCTCTAATCAACTTGAACCTTTGAACATTACTCCTTGTCCTTACGAATAGGCCTTAAAAGAAGTAGCAAGTCATTTGGAGCACATATAGACCTTTAATTTAAGTATGTAGTCCTAGGGGCATTATGGTCATTTTAGCTCCAATTCTTGGTTTTGCTACTTAACGTGTTCCAATAACTTTCATACTTCACCACATCTTCAGACATTAGTGCATAAGGTCTACCACATAATTTAATAACATTTGGAGGTCCTTTAGGTCCTGAACCATAGGTAGATTTAGGGGAAATATTGTTTTGCACCATTTCTTTGTTTACCTATTTATGCTTCCTTATCCAATGTAACACTCCAAAAAATGAGGGAAAGTCATCCATGTAAGACCCAAGGAGTGCAAGAAAAGAAATCAAGAGGCTTGATCAAGGACAAGAGTCTTAAGCAAGTCATTTCCATACGGTAAGAAGTGGTAAGAAGTAATTTTAAGGACTTGAAGACTTTGGAGAATGATTGGGAAAGAAAATATAAGCCAAAAGGACGAAAAGGTTATTTTCCAAATTCAAAGGAACTTTCCGGATTTTAAATTCCTTATCTAGATGGAATTTTAAGATAGTCTAGCAGGAAAAAAAATGACCAACTACCTAATGACCCCTGAAGATATGAATAATTACGAAACTGCCATTATGACAAGAATCAGATGATTAACCGTGACCATCTACACAAAATCAGGTATATTCTAAAACACTAACAGATTATCACATCCAATGGCTAGGATTCAAACCGAAGGTCGGTATGGCTGATTGAAGTAGATATTTCTGATGGATTATCTAGAATGTACAATCTCGTAATCACTATGGTTCTAGAGCTCTTAATGTCGGTTTAAGCTTCCCCTATTAAGTCTGAAGTTGAGGAAATAGTTTGGAATAAGAATCGAGCAAAATCTAGCTCTCTATTGTAGGCAATAAACATTTAGATTTTCGATCTCCTACTCTCAGATTTCTTCCAAATTCAGAAGCATTTCTCCACCATTTCTCTTCAAACTTATTCCTACAGTTTCTAAAAAAGATTACAATTAAGTTCTATGAAGAAATCGAGTGCTGAAAGTGCCTAGAAATTCCCCCAATCCAATTCGCCATTAAAGAGCTTCAAGGAAAACTCAAAATTCCAATCCGAGGATACATGAGAATTCATCGAGCAAGGATGATCCCAGTGAGTTTCTGCACCCCCAAGGAATGTTTTCGTAGAAGACCAAGAAGAGAAATACCCTGAAGAACGTGCCCAATTGAAGAAAATCTATTTCAGTTTCAAATTTGGAGTAAGTTTCGAATTCCTATCTACGGTTCCTTTTCCTTCAAATTGAGAATTCCTTAAGCTTCAGAGGATCGAGTCGAGTAACTTTGATAAAGGAAACGAGAGCTTAAACGTCATGGAATAGGCTGTCCAAGAGAACGAAAATCCGACATTTTGAGTAACATTGCCGACGATTACAATTTCTCAAAATTAAGGTCCCACACTCAAAGGCATTTCTCCAAACCAAGTCCTTTAGCTTGAGGAAAGCATATGAGAGTGGTTCCATGAAGAAATCGAGCCTTGAAAACCCCTAGAATTGGCTACAATCCACAAGAAGGTATGAAATCAATCCTTAACTCTTCCTTGTAACACCATCTTTAAGTTTCATGAAGAAATCGACGTGAGAAACGCTATAAATGTGACCGTAGAGGTCGAGTTTTAGACAACAGCGTCTGGAGGAAGAAGACGATGACGTGGTTGGTTCAGTTGAACCGGCCTAGTCGACCCTAAATCTGATATTTTCTTAGTTTTTCTCACTTTTAACTCCCTTCCAAACTGGTTCTCACGAAAACACTTACGGTTCCAGAAACTAGACACAATAAGGAGTTTGTGGAAGAAAATTTGAAGTAATTTGGATACCGAAAGCTCAAAACGAAAGACCCAAACGTCGACAATGAAGCAAGCAACTCACGCTAAGATGGGTTCATATGGTTACAAATGCAAGTTACAACTTATGCCTCAAGGAATTATGGACCTTAGGAACTTACAAGATTGAGATCCAAGAATAACACCACACAAGCTTTACAGCTACCTAAATAAGAATAATGCTAGGTACCATAAAAGAATAAGGGACCAAGGTCCTAAGACCAAAAACTCAAGAGTGCTAGGTAATACTCTAATCATGTCAAAAATGACCCATGACCTCCCACCAAGTTTTCCTCTTCTAGATGGGATGTCCTGCACTATGTTTCCTTTGCAGGATGTCATGTTTGGCCTCATTCCCTAGCCTAGGCGAGATGCCCTACAACATGTTATGGGTACCCAAAGATTTGCAGCATGCCATGTTCATGTATGCACCGACCACGTGACCTTTATGGTCTATCATGGGGAGTAGTCTAGGGCCACGATGGAATAAGAAGAGAGAAAGTTACCTTAGCCACGAATCAATAACCTCCTAAGACCTCTCACGGTACAATGTGCTCATGACTTTGACTACGTTGCTTGGCATGCATGAAGCCTTGAGTGTAGGTATTCAGACTGTCGTATAGGGCAAGCCCTTGATGCAGGATTAGACCACATCGCTTGGAATGTAAGAAGCTTGAATGAAGGTTTTAAGACAATGCCGCTTGGAACGCATGAAGCCTTGGACATAGGTTAACATACCGTATTGAAGCGCAAGCCCTAAGATTCAAGTTAAGACTACGTCGCTTGGAACGCATGAAGCCTTGGACGTAGGTTAAGTCTTTGTTGCTTGGAACGCATGAAGCCTTGAACACAAGATTTTCAGTTGCATGTCTAGTGCTGTAAATCCTAGGGGGAGTGTCTTGGAGAATGAATCAAGAACATAACAAGAACCAAAAAAGTACCAAGAACAAGAGAATGAACAAGGTCTAAAACATGGATCAAGATCCTAGTTCTAATGACAAGAATCAAGAACCAAGAACCATGGTACTAAGACCCTTAAAGAATAACCAAGGTCTCAGAATCCAGGGGCCAAAGTCCTTAGGATAGATTATGATAAGGACCCCAAGTCAAGAACAAGAGCTATAGGACCTAAGTACTTACAACAAGAACTAGACAAGAACAAAAAATGTGGCACCCTAGCATATCAAGAAAACTATTAATTTGAGACCATAGCAATCCGAACCTCTGTACGGCTGATGATGGCATTACAATCCGAGACCATGACACATGCATACTGTATTCGGATTTATTTTCTTAGACTTAAGTTAAAATAAGGTGTTTTTAATTTTTAAGTTTATTTATTTAATTTAGTTTTTTGTTGTGTCATTTTAAAGACTCTTTCAAACATGTAAGTACATAAAAGTGTTTTAAGATGGAATATATACTTTATGATGAAGTTTTAAAATCATGTAAGATTAAAAGCGTATTGGACATTAAAAGTTATCTAAATTATACGTTTAGACCACGACAAACTTTCAACTTTATATCTATTTGGTCCGTAAACCTTAAACTTTGTCTAATAGGTCTCTAAATTTTCTTTTTTTCAAGTTCAACATTTCAGAAGTAAGAAATTGAACTACCGAACTTTGTGATCTTAATTCATACTGTATCTATTAAATTATGCTTATGGTAGTTCATACCTTATTTGCAAACGGTCAAAATGCATGGGTCAAACTAATATAATACGACAGTTTCTCATTAGTGGAAGCATTTCCGGGTCAAACTAAAATGAGTTTATTATGCGAGTGTCGCCCATCGGACCACTTGAGAGTCGTAATAAACAAATTCCATTATGCGATTGATGTAAGACCGTGACACTAATCGTGTCGATTTGAACAAGCTTATAAAAATGAATTATTTTGATTGGGTGGCTATAAATTCAATTGATAATTCCATAGTAAGCAAATAAAAATATTGATATTCTTCGAGATTGCGCCAACATTGAAATCGCCATTTTCATCGAAATAATATAGACAAGTAACGTAACATTAAAAGCTAATAAGATGTTTAAATTTTATAACTAATAAAAAAAGAAAGAAAGTTAATTTGGTTTTGTATTCTTGTCATATTTGAGTTTGATTTCTGTTCGAAAAAATGATGGGAGATTTCGATAAATGAGGGCAAATAATTTGGATCAAAGCCGAAAAAATTAATAAATAAGTATGGTATACATTGAAATACCTTAACAAATCTTAATAATATAATTCATTAAAACTAATACACAATATCAAATTTATATCGATTTGTTATAATATCATAATCAAAGAAAATATATCATTCTTCGAATGGTTTGAAGAAAATATTCTGCAGGTATGCACCTTGACCTAGAGGAGTTGGAAGACTACCAAAAGAGGCGAGGTATATTCGAAACATCCTCCGTTAGAAGAAGTCGAATTCGACAACTACTACGGAGAAAAGGTCAAAGCTAGCCCTTTCAAACATATTCCGGAAGGACTAGAAAAGGGTAATCCGACCCTAAAGGATATCAAGAATATCCAGCATCAAAACAATTATTCAAATAAGATTTTATCCACGATCGCTACTCAACTTGAAAGTATCGAGGCAAAAATCTCAAAGAAATCAGGTACTCAACAGGAACAAGCAAGCAGCTCTGTACCAAAGGTTGATGAGTCAATACCAATACTCAGACCGGCAAATCTCGAAATATTTACAAAAAGGATTTCAAAAGAAGAGGCTGCAATGGCCAAGATAGAGGAAAAGTTGGACAGGATATTAAATCCGGCCATGACGCCTCAAGATTCATCTGTCAATGTCATCAACAATGACGACGAGAACCAAGAATTCGAAGACGAGATTGCAAATGAGAGAGAAGAACCTTTCTACAATCGAATCTAGAAGAAGTCAAAATAATGCCAGTAATCAGAAAAACTGGTATCCTCAACCGTCTTTTCCGGATATCCAATTCGAAGAAAAGACACTACAAACTCAAGCTCATTACGATGGTTTAGCAATCTATGAATGGAATATCGATGGATTGTCTGACTATCTGATAATGAATGTTGTCAATGAGATGATGATGGCCGCAGGCGCGTATAAATTACAAGGCCATAAACCCGACCATCAGATAGCTCAAATTTTGGTAACCGAATTTACTGGGCAACTCAAGGATTGGTGGGACAAATATCTCGACGAAACAACCCGCCAACAGATATTAAACCACTATGTCATTAGGCCAACTACTCAAATTATCAAAGAAGAAGGTCCATCAACTAGGACCGAAGTACAACATGAAAGGGTAGAGGATGCTGTCAACACCCTCATATATACCCTCATAGAATTCTTCGTCGGCGACCCTCTAAAATACCAGGAGAGATCCGCCGAGATACTCATGAATCTGAAATGCCCTACCTTAGGTGATTTCAGGTGGTATAAAGACATGTACTTCAGCAAAGTTCTTATTAGAACAGATAGTTCTGTTGGAATTCTGGAAAGAGAATTTCGTCAATGAACTACCAACACACTTCTCGAAGAGGATCAAAGATGGTCTTAAGGGCTCAAGTTAAAAGTACAATACTTAGTAAATAATCAATTCATGGGTGTTGAAAAAACCCAATGAATTTTTTTATTAATTATTCTATAATCTCTTGAAATATATTTTTTAAATATTTAGAGGGTGATGTTTTCAAAATATATATTGAAATTGAATTAAAAAAAATGTAATTCAATGTTTTAAAATAAATAAATAGATCTTTTTAATATATTAACATTTTATTTTTTTTTAAATTAAAATTTAAACAAATAAACCGACCTTACCCAACCTAACACAAATATTCATGGGTGTGGTTTGGTTGATTCCACTATTTAATAAGGGTTGCTTAGGTTAAAAAATTTACCGTCAAACAATGAAACTGCATCTAAAAAATGTCTCAACTCAACCCTTAGTCCACTATTTAATAAGGGTTGCTTAGGTTAAAAAATGTTTCAGTCAACCTAATGCAACCCATGAACACTTTGCCTCGTACCATGCTTTCCTGACCCCAAGAATCTCCACACTCCTTCCCATCCTTGAGCTAATGCCCCAAAACATTGCTGCACAAAGAAAGAATGAAAGAGGGTAAAAAAAACATTAAACCCTCACCAACAAGCATAACAAGATGAAAAACAACGTCCAAACACCAGTACATGCACAAGAGGTGAGTTCTTGTACAATAACTGTGTAATTGTTGTTGGAAAAAGGGAGTTTGAATCTCGAAATAGTTGTCATCACATTACTGGTAGTTGTAAGTATTTTCATCCCATTATATAATCTGAGAGGTGAAGAGAAAGGAGAAATGTTGAATAACCAAAAGAAAATAGCAAGAAATGAATGTCGGAATGACATTACAGAGGAGAGAGAAAGTCGATAGAGTAAAGGAGAAATGAAGGTCATAAAGACGGTGAACATATTAGGCTTGAAGAAGCTAGTTTACTTAGAATGGGTAGGAAATTAACATGGTAGTTTACAAGTCTTATAATGTATGCTTTGTTTCTCATTTTTCTATACTATTTTCAATCGTCTAAGCCCACCATTGGTGAGTTTAGGCAGTCACGAGGACAAAAAGAAATTACGTACAATAATTGAAAATGGGAAGTTTAAGATCCTAAAATGGCTATGCAAAGAAGTCGTCAATTCAACCTTTTAATATGAAACCATCTAGCTCAACATTTTTTCCTAAAAAATATCATTAAAGTATATGAAATGAAAGAGAACTTTAGGAGACTATGAAATGGAAGAAACTATGTGAAAACATAAGGAAGAGATCAAGGAGAAATTCCCGAGTAATTCTAATATTAAGACACTTAATTTTTTTTTTCTAGACCATGTATGAACCAAAAAAAAAAGTAAATAAATAAATAAGAAATAAATAAAAGAAGCGACACTTTGTCCAACGTTGCTAAAGATGAGAACGGCTCATTTTATCATCCTAAATGAAGGATTCGAATCAATTAGAGAGTACACTTTTTGATGGCTCAATGCCAAAATTTTGGCTGATCCGGCGTGGGTTTGATTCGCTCGTACTCATTCCTCCAGGTTTCAGTTTTTAGAAAGCAATCAAAGTTAGTTAACTACCTTCTGGCTTGTTCAATTTTTTTAATCGATTTTAAAGTTTTTATGCATAATTGAGCTTTGTTTAAATTATTAGGAAAAAATTTATATGCATAATTAGGCTTGGTTTAAATTATTAGGAGTAAGTTTCTCAGCACAATTAAGTTTTGTTTAAATTATTTGGAGTTGCTTTCTGTGCATAAATGAGCTTAGTTTAAATGATTGCGAGTAAGTTTTTATGTCTAATTAGACTTAGTTTAAATTATTAGGATCAAGTTTTTATGCATAATTAAGCTTAAGTTAAATTTATGGAATCAAACTTAAATAATTTATGCATAATTAGACATAGTTTAAACCATTAGGAGTATGTTTAAAATTATTTCATGCAAGATTAGGTGAGTCAACTCCCCTAATACTAATTTATGATTGTTGGGGACATTAGGCGGTATTAAATTTTAGAGAGCAGTGTTAAGTAGCGCTAGAATCAAGGAGTCGTAGTAGCTTCGGCCTAGGTCATCCAAGTAAGTGCCCTATCGTCGTGAAATTGTACGTTGTATGATGGCACATGCCTTTGGTTTCCCATGTGTCATAATTTGTATGTTGAGACCATTATGATTTAATACGTAAATGTTATACAACGTGAACGTTCTGTTGTCTTGGATGAATTGATATAAGATATAATGTGATGTGATATTTTATGCTCGGATTGCATTATGTGACTGGTAAGGTAGCGTGAACGTTATGGTATGATACGAATAAAATGATAGCGAGGTTATATTTAATAATGTTTCAAATGGAAAAATATTGGGACCTCATGAATTAATGTGTGCTTATGCATTCGGGGATACCCATCGTGTTTGCTATACCTTAATAATACAAAACAAGCTTTTTCAATACAATACTTGCAGAGTCAATGACTACTCACAATACAACTAAACTAACTCACCAAAATCTCAAGAAATCGTTTCTGACGTGGAAGATCAGCTCATGCCCCAAAACACTGTTGCACAAAGAAAGAAGGAAAGAGAGGAAGAAAAAAAATGAAACCCTCACCAACGAGCTTAACAAGATGAAAAACAACGTCGAAACACCAATCCCACAAGATGAGAGATCCCTCCATAACTTGTACATGCACAAGAGTGTTGGGATATGGAGTCTGATGCCTAGATCTGGTAGAGATATATTTGGAAGATATTTCGTACAGATATGATTGAGATATATATGGTAGAGATTTGGTAAAGATTTGATAGAGATATATTTGTTAGATTATATCTGGTAGGTTTAAATCTTTGGAAGCTACATTTAGTAAACTGAAACCATATATATACTCATTAGGCAGTGCTCTTAAGAGGTACTTTCTCCATTCTCTGTTGTTGTACAATACCTAAAGTCATCAATATAAAACCTTTAGCCAATATTCCTATTTTCTCTCAACTATTTTTTGTGTTCATTATTGATCGAATGTGTGTGTTGTTGAGCAATCCTAACAATTGGTATCAGAGCTTACAACTGGTATCAATCCTAACAATTGGTATCAGAGCAAGGCGAAATTCACCACAATATGTGAAGATGGAAATTGAAAAGATTGAAATTGAAAAGTTTGATGGATCCGATTTTAGTTTCTGGAAGATGCAGATTGAAGTTTGTCTGTACCAAAAAGGTCTTCACGAACCCCTGTTGGGGGTGAAGCCGAATAATATGACCACGGAGCAGTTGAAGCTCAAGGATCGTCAGGCCTTAGGGATGATCCAGTTGACGTTGTCAAAAAACGTGGCATTCAATATTATCAAGGAGAAGACAACGCCAGATTTGTTGAAGGCGCTGTCGAATATGTACGAGAAACCGTCGGCTATGAACAAGGTGTATTTGATGTGGAAGCTGTTTAATCTACAAATGTCTTAAGGTGGATTTGTTGTGGACCATATAAATGAATTCAATATGATCATAAGTCAACTGAGTTCAGTGGAAATTAATTTCGAGGATAGAATTTAAGCATCGATTTTGATGTCATCTTTACTTGAGTCGTGGGATACTGTTGTTGCCGCAATCAGCAGTTACCGAGGATCTGATAAACTAAAGTTTGATGAAATTCGAGATATATTCTCAGCGAAAATATTCCCAAACGAGAAATTAGAAATTCATCTGGTACTGCTTCAGTGTTGACTAACGGGGAAGAAGTAAATCTAAGGGCCCAAACAATGGGCGATCAAAATCAAGAAACTGAGAAAAATCTCCAAACAAACCAAATGTGAAGTGTTGGAGTTGTGGAGAAAAAGGTCACTTTCGGGCAGATTGTACAAAGAGGAAGCAGAATCACAAATCAGAGAATGACGATGATTCGATACATTTAGCAGAAGACATTGGGGATGCTCTAATCCTCAGTGTGGATAGTCTGATTGAATCTTGAATTTTGGATTCAGATGCATCTTTTCATTCGTATCCAAGTAAAGAGTTGTTTCAAAATTTCAAGTCTTGAAGTTTGAGAAAGTGTATCTTGCCAACCACAAAGATTTAAAGATCGAACCACTACAACAAATTACCCTTTCTATAGAAGATAGCATTTACTAAAACGTGCTATAAAAAATGATAAAAAAAAAAAAGGCGGACACAAAATAAATGAAAAAATGCTGAAACAAAATAAATAAAAAAAAGCGGACACAAAAAAAAAAAAAAAAAAAAAAAAA
>NW_019268616.1:218682-256800 GCF_002738365.1 Cucurbita moschata | reverse complement strand
AAAAAAAAAAAAAAAAAAAAAAAAAAAAAAAAAAAAAAAAAAAAAAAAAGCTAGATATATTTTTTAAAATAGTGAGCTCTTTATTTACTCTCTCTCTTCCTCCCTTCCTTTTGCCCTAATTCACAGGGGAGGCTAGATTTTTTTTTTCTCTCAATTTCCTCTCTGCCCCTTGTGCTCCATTTTGCCATAATGTACGGATTTGGAGTTATAACCCATGTATTTCATCTTTTTCTTCCTTTTGTATTCCATTTTTGTCCGGCATCTGATGTGCTCCATTTTGCCAAAAGTTCTTAATCGAGGTTAGCATTCACATGTGTGTTTAATCTATTGAGCATAGTTTAATATTTGTGCCCTGAAGGAGGAGTACATAATACCCTACATTTTAAAACAAGAATGAGCAGAGTGGATTTGCATCCAGGTTTCTCATTTCTTAAACATTTGGATTGATACTTCTTCCTTTTTGTTCTAGGGTTTAGGGTTTCTCTATGTTTTGATGTTTGGTTCTCTCTGGTTTTGGCCCTTCATTTTCTCAATTAATTTGGATATTCAGTTTGAGATGATGCTTCTGATTTCTAGCATTTTGATTAATTTAAGAGATTTAGTTAAATTGAGGGGTGTAATTCTCACATAATTTTGTTGTTGTTTATTTTCCTTGTATAATTTGTTTCACTCATGGCACCAACTTGGGGAGCTAAGGCTCTGTTTCAACTTTGTGAGTTATACTTTACATCTTCCAATTTTGTGGGCATGATTTTTCCCATGTTTGTTTCAATATATCAGCATATCATCCTTACTAATTGAAGTTCTAAAGCTATACTTTTGACAAATTTAAACACTTTGTTTCTCTTAATTGGTCTAATTTGTCATCTTTCTCACTTTCATTTTCTACTACTTGAGTGATGCTGTAATATTATGGTAGAACAAGAGGATGAACTTAAACTATTGAATGTACTACTTCCTCCGATCAGAGGACCAAATTAAAGTTGTATTATTTCTTACTGAACTATTTCATTTTAAAAGACTTTATTATTTAGTTATATCAATTATTTATTCATATAAATTTCAGGCATTTGGGGACAAATTTGTCTATATGATTAGATTGATTAATTGGAGTTTAAATATGCTTAATCTAGACAAACATATTGAACTAAACTCAGAATGCATGCATGATTAAAGCGATAACACTGAGGAGTGGAAGCATAATGGTGCCCCTAGAAAGCGTGTTGTCGGTGATTAGTATCAGAATGAAACTACACCTATTCATGAGGCTACAAAGCCTTCTATTTCCTTTCTTCCTTTTCTCCTTCTCATAGTTGTTACCCTCACTGTTCTAGTAAAAAGGCCGTTTGTGTAGGGGGATTATATATGCATTGTAACTTGCTACTGTGAAGGTGGAGACATGTAAGTGATGTTTATTTAAATTTTCCATCATTTTGGAGTTTGCTTCATTTATGACCTTGAATGGTTGTTTATTTTTAGATTGAATAAAAAAAATACCCAACCTTTGTAACAATGTCTTTCAATTTTCCCTCCAAAGAATTATAACTAAGTGAAGAACAAAAGTTAGAACATTTTGTGGAAGTTCAATATGGATTGAATCGATAAACTAGTTTTCTAGATGTAGTGAAGGGGACAAAGGGATGGGAAGAAAACTCAAGCCTAATCCTATGCCGTGTTTTCTTTTGTTGAGTAGGTCTGAATTGATAGAAAATGTCAGAGGAACATACTTTCTTGAGTAAGTTCGTAACCGTGATTATCTTTTTCTGATTGTCAATTTTTTTTTATCTCAGAAAGTTTGCAAATGGTTGGCATAGTTGTTAACTAGCTAAGCGGTAGTTTATCTGCACTCCAATCGGATGCTACAAAAAGATCTTAAGGTACCTATAATGTATTAACATACCCAACTCATTAATTGTCCTTGATTTTTTTGTTTTTTCAAATTTTCTTCTATTCTAGTGTTCCAATATGTTTCTTGCGAAGAGCAATGATGTCCGGCTTGGTACGATGGCTTCCATTTTTTACCGGATGGAATTTCTTTACTAGTTATTTCTGTTAATATCTTGAATTTCTGCACAGGGGACTTTAGACTTGCAAAACTACTCAATACAAAAGACCTTGCTTCATCATCATCGGTAAGGATGCAATCATTGTCTTGTCATAATTTCTGAAATTATGTGGGGATAATTTTCCTGAATGGATCTTTTTCTCCGCTTATGTTTCTTTTCTTTTTATTCTTTGTTGATCATTATTGTTGTGTTGTTCTATAATTTAAAATGATGATACATGTGATGGAAGAATGATAAGTTACTTTTTGTTTGTTTTAACATTAATGGTAATTCTGGAAATATCGGAGATGATGTTACTTGATATGATAGCTTTCCAGTGTGATGCATGGACGCTCCTTCTTTTCTCCAATTTAATAGACACATTGATGTACTTGGTTCTAGAACAACTGAATACCTTAAGCGCAATCTTTTCAATAACCAAAGCAGCCATCAGGACTTTATCAAAGACACAAAGACAGCTATTAGTAATAAGTTATAATTTGTGCCTATGATTTCATATTTTCCTGTTGCCTTGCAAGTGGAGCATAAACTAAGCAAATACTTATTTTGCAGCAGAGGTTTTTAAACATGCAGAATATATTAAAGAAGAGAGAGGCCAGCAGAAAGATGTCGGGTCAACTGCTGTCCTATTACGGGATCGTCTCTTTGTTGCTAATGTTGAATAGTCCAGAGTAGTTGCATCTAGAGTTGGTTCAGGTTGCCTATTATTTTTTTTCTGTCAATAGATGATTCTGGGATAGAGGACTTGTACTTCAAAGTCGTGACATGATAACGTTTCCTTGAAAATCATTGCAAGTAGTGGAGAATATTTTATCTTGTATAGTTTGTATAACTTTATTTTAAGAAATGATGGAATACTATTATTGTAATGGAAATAGATTATGAAATCTCAATTATGAATAATGGAAGTCATGGTATTTAATGTGCTATGAGTATTTGATGTGTTTATTTAGTATTTGAATTAAATTTTATTGAAAAATGTTGTTAAAGTTGGATGATGGTAACTATAATGATTATAAATGAATAATTAATTTATTATAGCATTAATTTAAAGTTATATATAGCTTCAATAAAACGCTATAAAATATTTTTATAGCAACGTTTATAAGCTATAAATTTATACTCTATTATAGCATCTATTATAGCTATAAAAAAAATGCTATCAAACGTCATTCTATTATAGCATTTATTATAGCTATAAAAAAACGCTATAAAAAGTCTCAGACTTTTAATAACATGGGCTGTCACGACGTACGAAAAACGCTATAAAAAGTCTATGATAGCATTTTTTGTAAGCTATCGTATCTATTATTTGTTGTAGTGAAGGAAAAGGGGATGTTTGCATATAAACTCCGGCAGGTGGATATTAAAGGATGTCAAATATATTTATAGTCTCAAGAAGAACCTGATCTCTATTGGTCAGTTGGATGGCACAAGTTATGCAACAAAGTTTGGTAAGAGTTCGTGAAAGATTGTGAAGGGTGCTATGGTGGTAGCACGTGGCACAAAGTCTGGAACTTTATACACCACTGCAGAGGGTATGAACAGAGTTGCTGTTGCTGAGAGTGTTTCAAATTCAAGTATATGGCACAATAGACTTGGACATATGAGCGTTAAAGGAATGAAGATGTCGGAAGAAGTTTTTGGAAGGTCTGAAATCTGTTGATATGAGTCCTTATGAGAACTGCGTTATGAGCAAACAGAAACGAGTTAGCTTCACAAAGACTACCAGAGAATTGGAGGAAAGTACCGGGACAACGAAGCAAGTGGAAGTTGAGGTTGAGTTGCAGAACCATTCATAAAGTGATGTCGTAGCAGATACTCAAGAAACTCCTAAGACTGTTGCTGAGAAACCAGAGGTAGAAGCAAGTCGGAGTTGAGGTTGAGTTGCTGAAAGATTCACATAGTGATGTTGTAGCGGATACTGAAGAAACTTCTGAGACTCTTATTGAGGAACCAGTGGTGAAGCAAGTTGGAGTTGAGGTTGAGTTGCTTAAAGAATTACCTAGTGATGTTGTAGCTGATACTCAAGAAACTATTGAGCCTGTTGCTGAAGAACCAGAAGATGAGCAAGTGACACCTGAGCATGTGTTGAAAAGATCATCCAGAGCTATTAGATTACCAGATAGGTATGTACCTTCTTTACACTATCGGTTGGTGACTGATGAAGGGAAACGAAAGCCCCTTGATGAGGCCCTACAGTTGAATGATACAACTAAGTGGGAGCAAGCCATGGATGATGGGATGTCTAGGCTTCAGAAATGCGTTGCTCTTTCATCTGCTGAGGCTGAGTACGTGGCATTAGCTGAAGCTGGAAAGGAGTTGATATGGATGACAGACTATCAAGAAGAATTAGATAAGAAGCAGCGCGAGAAGATTCTTCAGGTCGATAGTTAGAATGTCATGCAGTTGGCGAGGAACCCGGTCTATCATTCAAAACACAGAAGGCGATACTATTTCACTCGGAGGATAGTTGACGATGGTGATCTGTTTGGAGAAGACAAAGGGTGCAAGGAATCCAACAAACATTTTATGTTGATGTTGATTTGGTACAGATTGAGAATGAAATTCTTGGTTGATTGGATTATTCTCCAAGTGGGAGATTGTTGCAATTGGCTGGATCAATCTCCAAGTGGGAGATTGTTGGGATATGGAGCCTGATGCCTAGATCTAGTAGAGATATATTAGGAAGATATTTTGTTAAGGAATATATTTTAGATATTCGTAATCGGTTAGTATTTCATCTTAGGATTTGATTAGTAGTATATATTATCTTATTCTCAATATTTAGTTAGTTTACATGTTCTCCTTACTTTTAGTGTAATACTCTAAATTTCCACATATTCAAAGTCACTACTAGCGTCTCATGTTCATCTCTAATGCAGAAATATAACTCTTACACGAACATCATTTATAACTTAAACATAAAAAAAAACGCTTAAAACAACTTCTTCTCTGAAAAACACAGCCATGGTCTTACGTGTTTAAATATGAAATACTGAAATTTATAGAAAATAAAAATAAATACAAAATAATTTAAAACAACTTATTCTAACTTAAGACTAGGAATTTAAATATGAGTCTACCCTATGCACGTGCCACAGTCTGTTCTTGCGATGCCGTCAACCTTCGTACAAGTGCGTCTTGCCTTTACTTGAAAAAATGATGTGGCATACGGCTCGAATTTCAAAGAATACTCACTAAGTGGCATGATAATGCAAACACTTGCAATCATGATTTAAGGACCTATCTCTAATCATCATAAGGGTGACCTCCAGTCTCAGACAAATTGGATATGTAGTACTTCCCTACACACGACTCACACGTACGAATGTGAATCCCCAGGGCGTTCGCACACCCCCTGGACGCTCTAGTCAAGCTAATCTGTAGCGACGTCCAGAGGTCAGTAAAACCCCATAGTGTCATGCGCCTCATGAACACCCTTATCTGTGCGCATTCGCGCTCGTGCACATTCGCACTCATCATCGTACTGTGCGAGTCCGCACTCATCATCTCTAAGGGAAGTCCCTCTAAATCCATCATAACGTCTCTTCTGACACAACTCTCTAGTCTCATCCCTTTGTTACTCTAGGTAACACATACTCGTGGATATTTATATTAATATCATTTTCATGCTCTTAGGGTTGTGCCCTATGTCGATCTAACAACATGATGCAATATGACACTCATCATCATATAGCATGCTCGATATGAAAAATATCATCATATTAAGGTAAACATCACGCAATCATCATACTCATCATATTGCCATAAAGTGCATCAAGCATACCAAGTACGTCATTCATATAACATCATCACATCATTATCTAACATCATCAAGTATCATATAACATCATCTCATCATTATCTAATATCATCTAGTCATCATATAACATCATCACATTGTCGTTTAACGTCATCACGTCATCATATAACATTATTACATCATTATATAACATCATCACATCATCATCTAACGTCATCACATCATCATATAACAACATCACATCATCATATAACAACATCACATCATCATATAACATCATCGCATCACTATCTAACGTCATCACATCATCACATAACATAAAGCATAAATGACACGTGCAAGGGCCACTAGGCACGTGTCATCATACATAAGACAAGTCTTTCAACTGAGCCGATAGTAAGACCACTTACCTGATTAGCTTAGACTGGTATCACCAATTTATTAAGTTCGGTTTTGTTCTTTGTATTCAAGCCAACCTATATAAACCATGCATCAATTTAAATTTCAATTCTCTAAATTTTATAATGGTCCATGTGTTAAACTTCATGGGAGGATTAGAGACTTTTATGAATATTGAATATATATAATATATTTCATCATCTCCTTACTCTATATATTTACTCTCTCAAATTGTTTCGGTATTTATTTTAACTCTGCTCACAAAAATCTTCATTTTTCCTCTTCCTCGGTCTCTCTCTTCCTTTTTTTTGTATTTACTTTGTAATATATATATTCCTTTATTTCTCTCTAATTCTTTCCTTTCTTCTCAATTATTTTTTTCTTTTCCTCTCTCTTTAATTCTTTCCAGACCTCCCTGTTATTCTTTTTTCTTTTTTTTGTTCTGGCTAAATTAAAATGAGATCGGATTCTAAATAACTGTATAAAAATAATTGTATAAAAGAAAAGATTTCTTGGATTTTTCTCTTTCTAAAATCTGCCATTGTTTTCTTTCTGTTTGTTTGTTATTTTTTTCAGCTCATTTTGTGGTAGGAGGTGTTGGGGGAGAGATATTTGGAGAAGGTGGAGAGAATTCCATTATTTATTTATTTTTTAATTATTATTTACTTTATTTATTTAAAATTCTCTGATGGTTACATTTAGGTATTAATTGGTAGCTTGTATCTTATTTAAACATTTTGAACATTATTGAAGATCGCAGTTTTGATCCCGCCTCTCTTTCTCATTCTTAACACTTCCACTTTACTATTGATTTACTTGTGATTAAGGACTTAATTGTATGAGTTTTTATTTTGGCCAACACTTTTCATTTTCAACTTCGGCGTGACTCAACTCTTTCAAAGTAGTGGTGACCTATAATAATGTTTTCATCCAAAATTGTTAAAAAAATAAATTATTAGTAGTTTTGAAGAGAGCTTTTAAAATTCAACTATAAAATATGGAACCAGTGCAATATTTTAAAATTTTAGAGAAAAAAAAAACATATTTTTAGCATAAAGAAGCCATTAAAATATTACTTGCCTAAAAAAATAAATAGATAAACACGCAAAATCAAATCACCCAAACATAAAACATAAAGCGAACAAAAATTAGTAATAATTAATATGTTTGATATTTAAATTTTATAAATTTTAGTTGGAACATGGTGATAAGTATGATTTTTTTTTTAAAATAATTATATGAAAAAAATAACAATTCCAGCTCAATCCATGAATTTTAAACTTTATTTTGATTGCTCGAGTCACCGACTAATATTTTAAATTGGTTTAAAAGATTTTTTCAACTCAACCCGTACCTACCACTCCATAAAAATGGCATCATGTTGCTAGCCATAATACTTATAGTGAAAGGGTAAAATTTGCATAAATGTCATATTTAAGAGTTTTTCATCATTTATATCCATATGTATAACTTCGGGTTTATAGTCAAACCTACCTAACCTAAAAGTGTGTGTATATATATATATATATATATAAAAAGAAAAGAAGATAGGATTTGGGTTGTTCACCCTTCACCATTTTTTTTTTTTTTGGAGATATTTAAATATTAGATATATATTGTGTTTTTTTGCTTCCTAATTATACGTAGAGGTGATTATCCAAATCGAAAAATTTTATATCTTACATCAAAAAGTGGGATTAAGAGTCAAACATTTGATAGTTTATAAGTTGATAATGGGAGCTCGTTATTTTTCCGTCGTTCGTGTTGTTGATCGATAAACCTTCTCCATCAAATTGAAGTTTAATACAGTTATAAGAAATAGTGGAGCGGTTATTGGTGTTGCAGTTCGTGACCCTAGTGGAAAAAGTACGATGACGTTAGATCAAATTAAATATTTAGTTAGTTGTATCAAGCTTGTCAAAAGAGTATTTCTTCACAAAGGTATTTCTAAAGTATTAATGGTGTGTATTTATTTCTTACTGCTTAAAGAATATTGGGCTATCCTCTCGAATCTTTTGCACAAAATACTTTGATAAGTAAACAACCTCCAAACGTTTGTTAATTCTATCAGCAACTAGCATCGATGCAGTAGAGACCAAGGCCATCTTTTTGTTAATCATAAGTGCAACTAGGTAGCTCGTGAGCTTGCTATACGCGCTTAAAAACATACACGGTTAATGTCTTGGCTCGATGATCACCCTCCACAATTTGACAATCTTGTCACCTTCCATCTATGCATTACTTCGTTTTTTTTTTAATGTTTTTTCTATTATGCATGCTAAAAAAAGAACTCAAATTATAATAATTGGGTTGGATTCATCTGGTGGTTCACAAGTAATTTTGAACACTCCCACATGCATCTATCGGTGCGTTTTGTTGTTCGTTTTTTTTCGACCCGTATCTTTCTCGTGGGATCATTATGGTCAGACACATTAATCTTGTCGACATGAGCTTGTTACTTACGCCTGAAAACATAGACCTATGATGATTTGGCATGAAAATCACCCTCGACCAGTTGATTCTCTTGCTCCCTTCTATTTAGTGGTTTGTTTTATGTTTTTCTCGTACATATGCTCAAAAATAAAAAACTAAATTGATTAAGTTGTTCACACATAATTTTGAATACGAACCTGCCTCAAATTCTTCGTTGTTTGTTTGCGGCGGCCATTCATTAATAGGGTTAAAAATTAACCCCAGAATAAAACCAATGCCAGCTGGCGCCAAGTGACATTTTAAAAGTCCATTTTTATTTCTCAATGAATCATTTTCCATGTGGATTTCAAAAAATGACATAATTCCTAATTAAAGTAAATCAAACAACCAAACAAAAGAAAAACGGTTTAATTCCATATTTTAATTACAGGTTCCGAGATTAAGTAGATTCTGAGTAATATAAATATCAAGTATTCACTGATCTCATTCCATAGTCTTCTAGGTCTGTTGCCCATTTTTCTGAAAAACTCTTTTGTTCCATTTATCTTAGGATCAATGGCCATGTCTGTCAAGATAATATCTCTTACTGTCGCAACTTTAGGTGTGATATCCTTTATATTTGGAGTCGTAGCTGAGAACAAGAAGGTAAGCTTCTGTTCATAAATTGTTTGATTCTTATTGCGTAGATATTCGTGAATTTGAAACAATCACAGCAAGATGAGAACCTCCCAACTCATGCAATATCATATAACTTTTCAAGGCCCGTCATTGATGGTCACTATCCTTTCTTTTTGTGTTTGCTTATGGGCAGCCTGCATCTGGAACTCTCATCCCAGGCAAAGGCATTGTTGTCTGTCAATATCCAGCGGACCCAACTGTGGCCTTGGGATATCTTTCCGTTGCATTTCTTCTTGCTTCTTCAATTGCAGGATACTTCTCTTTGTTCTATCCTTACCAACAAAAATCCGTTCCTCGAGATGCCTTGTTTAGGAGCACCAGTTTCTCTATTTTCTTCAACATTGCCCTGTAACTTCTCTTTCCAAATCACATCCTTTACTCTTAACTGCTACCTAAAAAGTGATTTTGAAATGTTATCAATCAAGCTACCTCTGTGTTTGCAGGTTCACAACTGGATTGGCTATAACTTTGCTCGTATGGCCTACAGTCATTGAGCAAATTCACTTGACTCGCAACGTTTATCACAATCTCGAGACAGCATGCCCGACTGCTAAGACTGGTCTTCTGGGTGGTGGTGCATTTCTATCCCTTGATTCATCCCTCTTCTGGTTGGTTGCCCTGATGTTGGCTGGAAATGCTCGAGAGGACTACTTTGATGAAATAGAGGAAAACGGAGACAGTGTTGAGGCTCTTAAGAATAATGCATGAAAATTCTTTGTTTGGGGAGAATAATAATTCAATTTCACTTGATTGCGGATTTACTAGTGATGGACTATTAAGTAAGGACTTAAGTGTAAATATGATATTCCAAGGAATGTTCCTCAGTAAAATTATAGCATAATTATGAGTTTTTATTTTCACTTTTTATTAACAAATGACAACATTTTTCATTTTCAGTGGTAGCGTATAATAATTGTAAAAAAAATATATATATATAGTGGTAGCCTATAATAATTGTAAAAAAATATATATATATATATATATATATATTTTGTAGTTTTGAACCGAGTAATATGACATAAATTAATATGTAGCACTTGCTTGAAGGACAAGATCTAAAATTCACGTAGTCAATTGTACTCGAGTGTAATGAGAACGCTTGCTAATGCAAACCAAGTAAGGGACCTTACTCGGTTTGGTTAAAAGTTGATGTTTGTATGATGACATGTGCCTCGTGGTTCTATACATGATATATGCTTGATATGTGTGAAATCTTTACGGAACGATGTGACTATTGTGTGTGTATGAAACGATATGACTAAGATATCTTTATTAAATGATATGACTGGAATATATTTATGAAACGATATGACTAGGTTATGTTTATGAAACGATATGACTAGAATATATTTATGAAATGATAAGACTAGGATACATTTAGAAAATGACATGACTATGATATGTTTATGAAACGATATGACTAGGATATGTGTATAAAATGATATGACTAAGATATGTTTATGAAATGAGATGATTATGATATATTTATGAAATGATATGATAAGAATATATTTATGAAATGACATGACTATGATACGTTTATGAAATGATATAACCATGATATGTTTATGAAAGAATATGACTAGGTTGTGTTTATGTGACGACATGAATGTGATGTGTTTACAAAACAATATGACTATGATATGTTTATGAGATAATAAGTCCATGATATGTTCGTGATACAACGTGACTGTGAGATGATACATGAATGTTATGACACGTGATATGATGATGTACTGATGATATGATAGATGTTATGGTATAACACGTTTTGCGATATATTACATGATATGTTGATGATATGATGTATGTATGATATGACACGATGCATGATATGAATGATATACGACAAAAATATGTGGAAATAATGCACAACCCCAATTTATGTAAGGAAACTATGATAAAAATTATATGATACGAAGAAAAAATGGAAGGGGTTGTCTTACATGATAATGAATAAAAATGTTGGGATCTCATGCATCATTGTGGGTTAATGCATCCAGGAATTCCCCTCTTGTACGATGATACGGACATGTACACTACGAGACAGAAAAATGGTCATTATATTTATTATAATGCTACGACGGTCGCTATGCCTAATAGGTGTCCGACATCAACAGCTTTAGAGAATACTCGCTTGACCATGAAAGGGGCCTAGAAGGTGTGCGAACCGACTGGTGGGTTCATACTCGCACGTGTGGACTGTTTGTAGAATAGTAAATACACATCACATTAACTCGTTTAGTATAGACACCTAAGAAATATAGACTTATACGATAGGTCCTACACATGATTGTATTTTTTTGCATCTAACTTGTTACTTATTGAGTATTTCTTATAATACTCAAGTCACGTGCTACTGCTATTTCAAATAAAGGCAAGGCACCTCTGTACGACTAATGATTACATAGCCATTTGAGACCATGAAACATACAAATAGTAGTTGTATTTATTTTCTTAGAGTTAGATTAGAATAGAATCTTTTTAACTATAATGCTAATATATTTCATATAATAAAAAGAAAGGGGAAACACAGTCAGAGGAAAGAAAATATATGGTAAAGGGAATATATGGTAAATATTAGAGTTTTAAATGGATGGCATGAAAAAGAAATTATAACAAACATAAATAAACATTTAAAATTTTATTCATGCAAAGCCTCTAATGTTCGCATGATGTTTAACACATGGGCAAAGGTAAATTAGGGAAACAATTTTATACAAGTTCAAACTTGAAACTGATGTCATGAATTTACATAGGTTGACTTGGATTTCAAAGGACAGAATCAAACTTTCATTAAGGATAAATTCGTGACAACAACTTAAGCTAATAAGGTAAGTGACCTTACTATAGGATAGGCTAAAAATTGTATGAATTATGATGATGTATGAACTGTGTCGTACGATATCGTATGATAGTATGTGATGATGTATGAGTTATGATGATGTATAAGCTATATTGTATGATGTTGTATACTAGTATATGATGATGTACAAGTGTATGATGATGTATGAGTTATGATGCTTGATGATGTGCGTAGTATATATATATATTTTGACGAATGACGTACTTGATATGCTTGATGCACTTTATGACAATATGATGAATATGATGATTGTGTGACGTTTACCTTAATATGATGATATTTTCTATATTGAGCATGCTATATGATGATGAGTGCCATATTGCATCATGTCGTTAGATCGACAAAGGACACAACCTTAAGAGCATGAAAATGATATTAATATAAATATCCACGAGTATGTGTTACTTAGAGTAACAAATAGATGAGACTAGAGGGTTGTGTTAAAAGAGACATTAGGATGGATTTAGAGAGACCTCATGCATATTGTATTTAAACACGTAAGACCATGAATGTGTTTTCCAGAGAAAAAGTTGTTTTAAGCATTTTTCGAAGTTTACGTTATAAATGATGTTCATGTAAGAGTTATATTTTCGCATTATAGATGAGCATGAGACGTTAGTAACGACTCTAAGTATGTGAAAATTTAGGGTCGTTACTGTCACGTTCTCAAGTTGCGATGCCATCATCAGCCGTATAGGGACACCTTGCCTTTACCTGAAAAGAAGTAGCACATGGCCTCTAGTCTCGGTAAGTGACCCACTATTGGGGTCAGGGAAAGCAAACACATGCAACTCATGATTTAGGGACCTATCTTTTAATAAAAACCATCATAGGGGTGGCCTCCAGTCTCGGACAAATTGGATGTGTAGTATTTCCCTACACACGACCCACATGTGCGAGTGTGAATCCCTAGGGGGCTCGCACACCCCCTGGACCCTCTTTGGTCAAGCTAATTTGTAGCGAGTTCGGATGTTAGCAGAACCCCATAGTGTCATGCTCCCCATGAACACCCTCGTCATCTTATTATGTACGTCCGCACTCATCATCATCATGTGGAAGTATCCCAATAAATTTGAACACACAAAATGCATGACATCCCTATAATTTTCATCTTTAAATCATCTTTAAGACACAACCCTATACACCATTCACACATTACTCTAAGTAACATGCAAGCATTGGCCTTCATATATTCATCATCATTCGCTTAGCCATGGTTATGTCTTTAAAAAAATTTCGTCATAATGCATCGTGACATTTAATACATGCACACCATCTTAATATGGAACATCGTCATATTAAGTCATTTCATTATTATACGTGTCGCATCATCTTATTATTATGCATCATCAACATCATGTACATCATAACATCATCATATAACATCATCACATCTTGTACATCATAACATCATCATATAACATCATCACATCATTATCTAACATCATCAAGTCATCATATAACATCATGACATCATCATATAATGTCATCACATCATCACATGACATTATCACATCATCATATAACATCAACACATGATCATATAACATCATCGCATCATTATCTAACATCATCAAGTCATCATACAACATCAACACATCATCATACAACATAAACGCATCATCATCTAACGTCATCACGTCTGTTGGGTTTTATGTCCTAAAACCAATAGTTTGTAAACAAAAACATATTCTATTTTCAATAAAGTTACTATTGATGTTTATTTAGTAAAGATTGTTATTGAATAAAGTGAATTTTATGATCATTAATCTAAATCCAATAAACTAAGAATACTCTGGCTATAGTATGATTACTTGAACTATATATAGAGACATAAGAGTGGATCAAGTTCAAGTATATAGTCAAAATGATCTATAGTACAGGGATAAAACTGAGTACCTTATCCTGGGGACACTATGGATGCGGCCCACTTTTGTATATGATATAAACAGTGTGATCACTAAATTGTACATGTGGAGACATGTGAGTGGGGGCGTCCTATGTAATGAGTATTGCATAAGATCGGACCATGAAGAAAATCACTCTCACTTTATAATGCCGTTTACTATTGAGACTGATTTTTTGACTCGATGACCTAGGTAACTCGACCTTAATCCTAAGCTAACTATGAACTCCTGTTTATTTAGAATTATCCTTAGATTTGCATGGGTGAGAGTGGTCCGAGTTCGCTGACTCATTAAGCCTCTCCTTTCAAGGGTAAGACGGGGTGAATAGCTGGAGATATAGGGTGCAAGATAAAATTCACTCCTACCCACTTTTAGGGATAGTAGAGAAATTGTTCCATTAAGTATTAACTCCAAGTCTTGAACAAGGGGCCCACCCTCTCATTGGCCTGAGAGGGATTCGGTTTGGTGGTTATTCACACATAATTTTGAATACGAACATGCATCAAATTCTTCATTGTTTGTTTGCAGCGGCCATTCATTAATAGGGTTAAAAATTAACCCTAGATAAAACCAATGCTAGCTGGCGCCCTGTGACTTTTTAAAAGTCCATTTTTATTTCTCAATGAATCATTTTCCATGTGGATTTCAAAAAACAATATAATTCCTCATTAAAGTAAAAAAAAAAAAACAACCCAACAAAAGAAAAGCCCTTTAATTCCATATTTTAATTATGCCTTTGGAGATTAAGTAGATTATAGGATATGCATTGGACGATAGTGAGTACTATAAATATCAAGCATTCATTAATGTCAAGCATTCATTAATCTCATTCTAGAGTCTTCCCATTCTGTTCATAAATGGTTTGATTCTTATTGTGTAGATATTTGTCAATTTGAAACAATCACAACAAGATGAGAACCTCCCAACCCATGCAATATCATATAATGTTCATATCATTTCTTATTGTGTTTGCTTATGGGCAGCCTGCATCCAGAACTCCCATCCCTGGCAAAGGCATTATTATCTGTCAATATCCAGCGGACCCAACTATGGCCTTGGGATATCTTTCTGTTGCGTTTCTTCTTACTTCTTTAATTGCAGGATACTTCTCTTTGTTCTATCCATACCAACGAAAATCTGTTCCTCGAGGTGCCTTGTTTAAGAGCACCAATTTCTCTATGTTCTTCAACATATTGCCCTGTAACTTCTCTTTCCAAATCACATCCTTTACTCTTAAATGTTACCTAAAAAGTGATTTCGAAATGTTATCAATCAAGCTACCTCTGTGTTTGCAGGTTCACAACTGGATTGGCTATAACTTTGCTCGTATGGCCTACAGTCACCGAGCAAATTCACTTGACTCGCAATGTTCATCAGAATCTCGAGACAGCATGCCCGACGGACTGGTCTTCTTGGTGGTGGTGCATTTCTATCTCTTGATTCATCCCTCTTCTGGTTGGTTGCCCTGATGTTGGCTGGAAATGCTCGAGAGAACTATTTTAATGAAATAGAGGAAAACAGAGACAGTATTGAGGCTCTTAAGAATAGCGCATGAAATTTCTTTATTCGGAGAGAATAATAACCCAGTTTCACTTTATTGTGGATTTACTAGTGATGGACTATTAAGTAAGGACTTAAGTATAAATATGATATTCCAAGTAATGTTCCTAAGTAAAATTATAGCATAATTATATGAGTTTTTATTTTTACTCTTTATTAACAAATGACAACATTTTTCACTTTCAGTGGTAACCTATAATAATTGTAAAAAATATATATATATTATTTTGTAGTTTTGAACCGAGTAATATGACATAAATTAATATGTAGCACTTGCCTTAAGGTCGGGATCTAAAATTCACATAGTCAATTGTACTCGAGTGTAAGGAGAACGCCTGCTAATACAAACCAAGTAAGTGACCTTACTATCGGTTTGGTTAAAAGTTGATGTTTGTATGATGACATGTGCCTCGTGGTTCTATACATGATATATGCTTGATATGTGTGAAATCTTTACGGAACAATGTGATTATTGTGTGTGTATAAAACGATATGACTAAGATATCTTTATGAAATGATATGACTGGAATATGTTTATGAAACGATATGACTAGGATACGTTTAGAAAACGATACATCTAGGATATGTTTATGAAACGATATGACTAGAATGTGTTTATGAAACGATAAGACTAGAATACATTTAGAAAATGACGTGACTATGATATGTTTATGAAATGAAGGATGTGTATGAAATGATATCACTAAGATATGTTTATGAAATGAAATGACTATGATATATTTATGAAATGAGATGATAAGAATATGTTTATGAAATAACATGACTATGATACGTTTATGAAATGATATGACCATGATATGTTTATGAAAGAATATGACTAGGTTATGTTTATGTAACGATATGACAGTGATGTGTTTATGTAACACCCGCTCATCGTCAACGCGATTAACAGGAGTTACCATCGACAATATTAACAGACTCTGATATCCAATCATAAAATTCAAAATATTTCTAAAAACATCCAGTAAAATATTTAAAAAAAAAACAGTACTTTTAAAAAAAAACTTAAAACGACTAAGGTAAATTCTTGACAACGAAAACATAATTACATAACAAACCCAGACATGGATTCCCAGTAGTCTCTAGCCCGCTGGTCTCGTCCTCGGTTGGCCTGCAGCATCTACATCTGGAAAGAAAAGTTATAATAATTCTGATGAGTAATTAGATTACTCAGTAAGTAGCTAGCTTATCATTCACGGGTTCATAACTAATCCTTCCAGGAGTTTTTACGTTTTATTCATCACTGACTCCTAGTTCTCTTACTAGGGTCATCTGTTCGTTAATGAGGTATCTTAGCTACCTCCAGCTAGGTTATTGACTCTCCTTCGATATGCTTATCTAGAATTTTCGGACTCGTATGTAAGACTCGCTCTCGGTCAAATACGGCCCGTCTACTAATTGCTCTGGCGGCCTGTTTATCTCATATACCAACGGTCAGGAGTACTCATGCTCCCTGACTTAGCACACAGCGCGTTGGCCAGGAACTCCGCGGGAATTAGTAGACTATCATACTCATATAAATAAGCCATAACTCAACAACCAATAAGCATATCTAGAGTCATAACCTTTCCATTAACATGCATAACATACTCACAGTTACTGCATGCTTTCATACATGTATCATGATCAACACATAGAACATTCTGACAATCATTTATATCATGCTTACATCACAGGCAAACAGTCACAATATACAATAAACACTCAATATCATCAAAGCTCATCATAACATATTAAGCTCTTAATCAGGTAAACAACATACTCACATGTTGTAAAACAAGTTAAGAACTAGTTCAAAGGTCGATACGCTACTTACTTGGTTGCGAACTCCTTTTCCCCCTTGAATGTACGTTTAATAGTATTTCAACACAATTCCTTCCTATTAGACCTATATTTTATCAATTTCAACATAAGTATAGACCAATTTTGATAGGACAGGTCAAAAGGAGTCGAACGGGACAAACCGGGAGCCAAAATACCTGCTCACGCGCCCTCATGCGCCAACACAAGGTCGGGGTTCGTTTCTCACGCGCCTGATCCGCGCACAATCGCACTTCCACTCGCGGCCTCCCATGCGCCTCGCGTGTCCTTCACGCGCTCGTCTTCAACCTCTCCTCCCTGCAATATTTCCCAATCTTTTCCTTTAATACCCCTTGTGTCCCGAAGCAAAAATTTCATCTCTACAGCTCGAATTTCGTTCTGATTTCTTCTACAACTTTATAGATCTTCTAACTACGGTTCTAACAAGCCTTATTTCATAACTTATTATGCAGTATGAATCAAGATATCGAGATTTAAAGGTTTGGTGATATGGGTTTTTCGTTACCTTCGAATCACCGTCCGATTCAGCTCGTGGCCGTATCCCCTTCCTCAAATGATTCCTCAGCAACAACCCCTCTTCCTTTACCCTCGATTGATGTCCAATTTTAAGCAACCAAAACTCGAATTCTCAAAAATTTTCTCCTCTGTTTTTCTGGGTTTTTCGCTAATCACCATTCTTCGTTTTTCTTCCTTTTTAAAGCCTAATCAAGCACTAATACGCTTCCACATCCTCTAATCATCCACTCATCCATCCCAGGCCTCCAGCCTATGCGTCCGCCGCCCCTCATCCCCCTTTACAGCAGCTGCTTCGTTTCGATTTTTTTTTTTTTTTTTATTTATTATTATTATTATTATTATTATTATTATTATTATTATTATTATCATCATCATCATCATCAAACACACAACACATAAATACAAAATACATATTATCATTATTTTAGGTTGTTACAATTCTACCCTTCTTTTAAGAACTTTCGTCCTCGAAAGTTTTCAATTCCCTAAACAAGTATGGATACTCTCATTTAAACTCCTCTTCTCTTTCTCAAGTAGCTTCACTAGCTTGCTGATTCTTCCATAAAACTTTAACAAAGGGAATATCTGATGATATGTTCGTGATACAACGTGACTATTTGATGATACGCGAATGTTATGATCACACGTGATATGATGATGTACTGATGATATGATAAATATTATGGTAAAACACGTTTGACGATTTAGTACATGATATGCTGATGATATGATGTATGTATGATATGACATGATGCATGATATGAATGATATACGACAAAAATGTGTGGACATAATGCACAACCACAATTTATGTAAGGAAACTATGATAAAGATTATATGATATGAAGGAAAAATGGAAGGGGTTGTCTTACATGATAATGAATAAAACTGTTGGAATCTCATGCATCATTGTGCATTCATGCATCCAGAAATACCCCTCTTTTACTATGAAATGGACACGTACACTACGAGGTAGAAAAATGATCATTATGTTTATCATAATGCTACAATGATCATTATGCCTTGCAGTTGTCCGACATCAACAATCTAGAGAATGTTCGCCAGACCATAAAAGGGGCCCAAGAGGTGTGCGAACCGACTGGTGGGTTCATACTCGCATGTGTGGACTGTTTGTACAACAGTAAATACACATCTCATTAACTCGTCTAGTATAAACACCTAAGGAATATAGACTTATACGATGGGTCCTATACATGATTGTATCTGTTTGCATCTAACCCCAATAGTATGGTCAGTCAGTGAGTATTTTTTATAATACTCAAGTCACGTGCTACTGCTATTTCAGGTAAAGGAAAGGCACCTCTGTACCACTAATGACTACATAGCCATTCGAGACCATGAAACATGCAAAGGTTAGTTGTATTTATTTTCTTAGAGTTAGATTAGAATAGAGTGTTTTTAAATATAATGTTAATTTATTTCATTTAATATTTTGTTGCGTCGTTTTAAAGATGTTTTCGACAAGATGAAGTCTATATTTTATGATGAAGTTTAAACGCTTATTTCTTCACAAAATGATTAAGTTATGATTACGGTAGGGACTTTAGGAATCTAGAAATCTAGGGTAGTTACAGTATTCTTGTTTGAACAGAAGGATATGCTCCTTGTATTAGAAATTTATGTCACATGGGTACAAATTAAGTTACAAAGTCTTGGGATAAGAGGTCAAAAATTTGAACTTTCCACTCTTTTTTTAACTAAAAAAAATTAAAAATAATATCCCATACCATACGAAGTTGTATAAACCATTAAGCATTAAAATTTTTTTGGCTCTTGAACTTAAAGTATTAAACTTATAATTTAACATTCAAACTATAATTATTTTTTTATAAATCGTCGTAGAAGTTTAATATCGATAATGGCTTTTTTTCCATTGTATATTATACTTTCAATGGTTAAACTTTTTTTTTTATAAAAAAAACTATCAATTATATGAATGTAGATATATATATATATATATAAAAAGATGGGGTCATTGAAAATTTTGCATCATGCAACACCCTTATTACCTAAATCATTGGCCTTCGACTTGCAATAGATCGTTAGAGGTTCTCCTTCCTTTTAATTACGAATCGTCACTTTCCAAGGTGACCCTGGAGATTGGAGAGACAAACAAGTGAAAACATTAAAAGTTGATGCAAAAGTAAATAACAAATCAAATAAAGACAATTCATAGCATTCATTTTTTTGATGTGTTTAGAATATGTAACGACCCTAGATTCCTATTTAACCTAAAGTCGTTACTGTATACATATCATTAATATTTTATGTGAAAATACTTCATTCAGAACTTTATCATAAAATGTTATTGTGGACTTACATGTTTTCTAGAAGGTCCTTAAAATAAAATACCAAAAAGTGAAATAACATAAAGTAAAACAAAAAGTGAAATAACATAAAGTAAAACTGCCATATACTAACCTATATGCTACAAAATTAAATGCATACTAACTTATACTAACGTATAGTCTCCGAAATTTAAATTTTGCAAACTCTCCTATACATGTGTCATGGTCTCCTAGGTTGCGATGCCACCATTAGCCGTACAGGGGAGCCTTGCCTTTACCTGGAAAAATAAGAGTAGCATATAGCTTGAGATTAGAGGCAAGCACATACAATCATGAGTGGGACCTATCATATCAGTCTATATTTCTTAGGCAGCTATCATAAGCAGGTTAATTTGATGTATATTTACTATTCTACATACGGTCTACGCGTATGAGTATGGACCCACCAATTAGTTCGCACACCTCTTGGACCCCTTTCTTGTCAGGCAAGAATAATCTGGGAGTTGTTGATGTAAGACACCCGTTAGGAATAGCAAAATTCGTAGCATTATAACAAATATAATGATAGTTTTCTTGCCTTGTAGTGTATGCGTTCATACCATCGTAAAAGATGAAGGGGTATCCCCCAATGCATGAACACACAATGATACATGAGGTATAACAACCTTAAATTTCTATTTACCTAGAGTCGCTACCGTCATCATCATCTAAACTCGTACGCGAAATTAAACATTTAAAAACTTCATCATAAAACAGACCCTTCATCTTAAAACACAGCCATGGACTTACGTGTTTTGAAAACACCTTTAAAACGACATGATAAAAGACTAAAGAAAATAAATAAACCTTTATATTAAAAACATCATTTTACCCTAAGTCTAAGAAAATAAATGTGACTACCCTATGCATGTGTCATGGTCTCAAGTTGCGATGTCATCGTCAGCCATACAGGGACGCCTTGTCTTTACCTGGAAAGAAGTAGCACATGGCTTGAGTATTTTAAGAAATACTCAGTAAGTGACCCACTATTGGGGTTACAGAAAGAAAACACATGCAACTCATGATCCAGGGACCTATCATTTAAAAATCATCATAGGGGTGGCTCTAGTCTCGGACAAATTGGATGTGTAGTATTTCCCTACACACTACCCACACGTGCGAGTATGAATCCCTAGGGGGTTCGCACACCCCCTGGACCCTCTTTGGTCAAGCTAATCTGTAGCGAGTTCGGATGTCAGCGGAACCCCATAGTGTCATGCTCCCCATGAACACCCTTATCATCTTATTGTGTGCATCTGCACTCATCATCTTCAATGAGAAAGTATCCCAATGCATATGAACAGACAAAATGCATGACATCCCTATAATTTTCATATTTAAATCACCTTTAAGACACAACCCTATACTTTATTCACACATACTTTAAGTAACATGCAAGCATTGGCCTTCATACATTCATCATCATTCGTTTAATCAGGGTTGTGTCTTTAAAAAAATTTCGTGATAATGTATCGTGACATTTAGTACTTGCACACCATCTTAATATATGGAACATCTTCATATTAAATCATTTCATTATCATACGTGTCGCATCATCTTATTATTATTAATCATCAACATCATGTCAACATCATGTACGTCATAACATCATCATATAACATCATCACATCATTATCTAATGTTATCAAGTTATCATATAACATCACCACATCATCATATAATGTCATCACGTCATCACATGACATTATCACATCACATATAACATCAACACATGATCATATAACATCATCGCATCATTATCTAACATCATCAAGTCATCATACAACATCAACACATCATCATCTAACGTCATCACGTCATCATATAACATCATCACATCATCATATAATATAAAGGATAAATGACACTTGCAAGGGCCACTGGGCACTTGTCGTCATACATAAGACAAGTCTTCCGACCGAGCTGATAATAAGACCACGTACCTGATTAGCTTAAAATGTTGTCACGAATTTATCGTTCATGAAAGTTCAATTATGCCCTTTAAAATCCAAGTCAACCTATGTGAGCTTATAACATCAGTTTCAACTTCCAACTTCTATAAAATTATTTTTCTAAGTTACATTGGTCCATGTGTTAAATTTCATGCTAAAATTAGAGTCTTTGCATAAATAGACTCTTAAAATATTTATTTAGGTTTGTTATAATATTATTTTCATGAAATCCAAAACTCTTTAACATTTACAAGATATTTTATTTTGTCTTATTGTCGGTTTCCCTTTTAATTATGCTCACAATCCTTACCGACTCTTACTTTTTCTCTTGAAAAGGGCTACATTGATTTCCATTTCTTTAAATTATGTTCAAAAGGGCTTGGAAGAGAACTTGCTGTCTTTTGATGAGCATCTTGACCCGGTATATGCATGAACGATATGATAAATGATATGATATGAATAAAATGATCGCAGGGGTTATATTTAATAATGTTGAAAATGAAAAATATTGGGACCTCATGCATTAATGTGTGTTCATGCATTTGGGGATACTCGTATTCCTTCACGATGGTACGGACACGTACACCACTAGGTAGAAGAACTACCATTATTTTTTACGTAATGCTGCCGTGACGACTACCGTTTCTAACGGGTATCTAACATAGCATGCTCGCCCGAAAAGGAAAGGGGCCTGGGGTGTGCGAACCGACTCGTGGGTCCATACTCGCACGTATGGGGCCATGTGTAGAGTATATGGTACAAATCCAAGCTGCCCGTTAGGATAGTGCCATAGGAAAATAGACTGTAATGCTACGTCTCGTCATTGCATTCGCATGTTCTTGCATCATAGCTCCGATTGAAGGCGCCCCTGTAAGATTGACGGAGGCTTCGCAACCACAAGTCTGATGCATATGCAAGGGATAGGTTTCACATTTAAATTTAATAATATAGGTTGAGTTGTATTTGCATTTGACGATAGTATAGCTTAGTATGGGCTGAATTACATTTGCATTTAATAAACTATAGGTTATGTTGTATTTGCATTTAATAAAGTATATGTTAGTATAGGTTTAGTTGTATTTATAATTATTAGGTCATTGGTTAGTGAAGGGCATTTAATTCAATAATGTTTTTCATTCTTTCTTTGTATTTCTTTATTCCTGAGGTAATAAATGAGGCACGAAGTTAATGTGGAATTTATAATAACGGTTCATTAAAGTAATTTTGTATTCAATGTCAGGTTAAATCTATAGTAACGTTCTTGAGGTTAAATAGGAAAATTTAGGGTGAAAATCTCTCCTTAAAGATGTGTTTTAAAACGTGAAGCAGACGATGATACATAACGTGTCAAAGTAGACAAAACGGACAATTTCGACTAGTGATGAATTTGGATGTTTGAACATTCGACCACACCTTTTAAATTTTGTTTTGGTTGTGATTCTTTCATTCTTATTAATCATATCTATTTTTCTTTTGGTTTAACGTTTAACGAGAATACATAATTGATAAACATGGTTAAAAGAACCATATATAACTCTGCATTAAATCTACTTTAGAATGGTAATTGAGGAGAAAATACAGAAAATGCAAAGTCTAGTTTGTGTTTAACACAACTTTGTTTATTCATCTCCACCAAAAATAGTAAATAAAAAAAAATTGATATTTATAACTATGCAACAACTACGGATATCCAACCTCAAAACATTTATAGGAATTAATTTTTAGAGTGGATATTAACCTTAAATCAGCTTTTTAACACTATGTTGAGAACAAGTTTTTTTTTTTTTTTCTAGATAATGAACCAAAATCCAAATGATTAAACATCAACCAAATAAATTTGAGTATTTTAAAAAAATGAAGACTCTAACTAGCTTCAGTATTATCTTACTGTTTGCTTTGAAATCAAGCATTATTATTAACACATGGTTTGCAGGATCAAACTGACAAGCTGTAGGGAAAAATTGGCTTTTATCATAAGGCAAATGGCAAATGACTATTTACAATTATCAAACAAACTCAGGGAGAGAAATGAGTATTTAAAACTCAGGGAGGCAAATGGCAACGTTAAAAACTGCATTTGGGCACCATTTTATTATGGATTTTACTTAAAAAATCTTCATTTGGGGAAGTTTGAATTGATACACCATTGGAAAAATGAAGTAAAATCTCACTCGCTCATTTTGGTCCCACAAAACCTACTTTTTTTTTTCCTTCATGTGTGTAATAATTCTATAGAGAGCTATGGGGTTTCTTTATAGACTTAAGATGTTGTATATTTAAGTCTAATAAAAGTCGGAGGATTGTTTTAAGAATTTATAGTTCTTTGGATGTTGATAATTTGGTAGGGTTTCAAGTTTCTACTTGTACCGACCCATGTGCAAGCTTTCGAACTCTGGATTTGGCAGTTAATGGCCCTAACATTCCCCTAACAATATTGTAAGGTTATTTACTTCTCGCTTCTAAGAGTAAAAACTATCTCCACTGACAAACATGAGTCCTTCTGGCATGTCTTTTCCTCACTCACATGTTTTCTTCGAGAATTCTCAAGAGGTCTTCCAACATAAAATTGCTCCAAGAAAAGCACATTTAATCTATAATTTCTTATGATTAAGCCAACAAAAAAGAAAGTGCATCTCGTTGATATAGGTAGTAAGTTTCAATTCTTTTTAAGCATTTTTTATTCATCTTTACTCTGGATCACTTTATCGGATGTATTCTTGGTTCATTCATGCACTCTCTTTTACTCGGGTATCATTCTACACAAAACCCTTTCAGGATTAAGGAATATTTCATGTTTTAACATTGAAAGAGTAACAAATTAGGACGAAAAGAAAATATGTATAATAATTGGAAATGGGAAGGTTAAAGATCATAAAACAGATATATGCTAAGAACTCAGGTCAATTTTCCTTAAAAAAAAAAAATAATGGTCAATTGCAACTTTCTAATATGAAATCAACCAACCAACTGGCACAACAGTTTTTTTAGTAAAAAATATCATTAAAGATTATTTGTTATGCTCATAAAGAAAGAAAAAAATATGCAGAGGAAAACTATGGGGAAACAGAGGGAAGAGATCAAGGAGAAGTACGCGAGTAATTCCAATATTAAGACACTTTCGAGGACGAAAATTTCTTCTTGACGTGTATGATGTATGAACAAAAAATAAAAAAATAAAAAAATAAAAAATAATAAAAGAAGGGAAACATTGTGCCACATTGGTAAAGCTGAGAAGTGGCGGGCTGGCCTTTACTGTAAAAGGGAGGTCCCCCACTTGATTTTATCATTCTAAATGAACGGTGACGGCTCAAGGCCAAAATTATAGCTGATCCTGCTTCGATTTGATTCGCTCGTACTCTTTCCTCCTAGTTTCAGTTTTTGGAAAGCGTTCAAAGTTAGTATGACTATTGGGTCAAGTTTAGTTCGATTATGTTTCAGTACATGAACATAACAAATAGACCCAAAAATACGAATATAACCCACATTGGGTTTACGATGATAAATAAGCTCGAATGGTGATGATTCTGTCCCTGGCCATGGAGGAAGCCGATTTACAACATGGCAAGCTGTTTGAAAAACTGATGCCCATAACTCTCTTGGAAGACAACTCGCATGGAGCAAAGACAAGCAACCTGATGTAAGATGAGCTAACTTGTGCTCAACCACCCCATTTTGTTGCGGTATTTCTGGACATGTCAGTTGACGCTAAATCCCATGCTCCTTATAGTATTCCATAAAATCATTTGAAAGAAACTTCCCTCCATTATTAGTGCGCAAGCACTTGATTTTCTATTCAAATTCTTTTTCCACCACATGCTTAAACTAAATAAAATTTGAAAAAGCTTTACTTTTGTGTTCTAAGAAGTATACCCAACTAAGAGAAATCATTCACAAACACCATTACGTAATGAAGGCCAGTATAGCTTGTTGTTCGCGTCGGTCCAAATGATAAGAATGAATCAATTCCAATACTGTTGAAGCTCTGCTCTTTGAGCTTGTGAAAGGAAGATGATGAGACTTGCCATATTGGTAGCCTAGACAAACCTCATCATGTTGAATATTGTTAAGGACAGGGACACCATCAAGAAGTTGTTTTGTGGATATTTTCTGCATAAACTGAAAACCCACATGACCAAAACGAGCATGCCAAAGAGTTGAGCTTGCATTATGACCAACTTTCTTAATATATTCATCGCTAGCTAATAAACACATACAAAGATTCTTTTCTTTTTTCACAAAACTGATATCAGCATCAACATGTTTCACATTAGAAAGTATTTAAACATCTTTAGGACCAAAAAGAACATACCTTCCTGATCTATTATTTGTGATACAGTAGCAAGATTTTTCTCTAAACCAGGAACGTGATAAACGTCCTTGAGTAGAACACTCCCATTATTCAAATCTCCTTCTTTCGACATAGGGTGCATTGAACTATCAGCTGTCACAATGACCTTCTTTTGACAATCTGGAAAAACATCTGATAGAAGAGTTTCGTTTCCAGTTGCATGATGAGAACAACCGGAATCGACAATCCATTCTTCATTGTAGTCTATAAAGGCATGAGCATTTGCAGAACCATCATCTTAGTGTACAGCGAAAGTCACATTTGTTGGTTGGTCAAGAACCTCTTTGGTTGAGAAGTGTTCCCAAATTGGATTTGAAGAACTTTTACTTTTATGTACAATTTGCTTCTGATTTTGCTTCTGATTCCTCCATTTTAACTTGACAATTTGTCTTAATATGGCCTGACTTTACGCAACGATGACACACCACTTTCACCTGAAAATCTCGGTTAAAATGACCAGGTTTTCCACACCTGTAACAAGCTTTAAATGACTTTTTTGACGACTCCTCACTTCTGAATTGATTCCCATTGCTTGATGTAGGCTTTGAATGAAAATTTTGTCCCCTATGATCTTTGACATACAACACATCTTCTGACTTTGGGGAAAACTCGTTGATGCTAGTCATTTGCTTAATCAATGCTTCCGGATTGAAAGAAGATTTTCCAATTCAATAACTGTAGGCTGATTTTCCCACCTTTGTATTAAGGAAACAAAGGGCATAAGTCTTTTTGTAATCCACGAATAAGATAAGGTCGTAATCGAGCATCACTCACTGGCTTCTCAGCATCTAATTCTGAAATTTTAGAACACAAATTTTTCACTTCCAAGAAATATTCTTCAATAGAAAAATTACTTTAAGTTACCACAACTAGTTCATTCTCTAGAAATTGCAATCGAGCGGTATTTATCTTAGTGAACAACTTTTCAAGTGTTTTCATACTTGCTTTGGTGACTTTAAAACATGAACATGATCAATATATTCCTTGCTAATCAAAAGTCGTGAGGTAAATAAGACTTTTCCACATTTGATCTTCCATTGTCGGCGTAACTCTACATTCTGTAGAGTATCTGCTGGAATTTCTGTGTCGTCACCTTCAATTAAATCGCACAAATCTTGCCCTTGTAGATAAACTTTCATACATAACTTCCAATAATTATAATTATTGCCAACAATCTTTTCTATAGCTATACCCATAGAAGCACTTCCACCATTCATCTCGTTGAGTAATAATATCAAACCCTTGGTTACCAACCTGGCTCTCAAACCAACTAACACAATATCTACCACTCAAGTGTGAATGAATCTAAAAATATTAATACTCAACGAAACAATAGAAAGTTAAGAATGAGAAAATAGAAGTGGGATAGAAGGTTCAATCTTCATTGACATTCACAACGTTTAAATAAGATACAAGATACGAACTAATAACTACAAATAAGGAAAATATAAACTAACTAAATCTTGAGAATAAAATAAAATATACTACAAATCAAATCAGAAAAATATTAACTGAATCTAAGATATATTCTATAACTAATATATTCTCCAAATATTAACTGATTACGAATATCTTGATTAATTCAAACTAGCAATAAGTTGCACTAAATTTTGATAGCATCAGTCACGAGTCGTACGCTGGACTGCGATCACGGGTTACAAGTTGGGCTATGATTTGGGCCTCGTGTTCTCGAATTGCTACAAGCACGGACTGCTGCAAATGGACTAGGTCGAGGCTTGGATTTGGCTTCAATTTAATGGGTCGTACGCGTAGCGAGTTATGGGTCATGGGTTGCAGGCGTGAGCTGATGTAGGTGCAAGTTGCGTCATCTAGGCTGGTTGCTGAAAGGGTGAGTCATGGGTGGAATCTAACTCGGATGCGGATTTGTTGGATCCATTCTTCTTCACCTGACTCCGCAACAAGATTTTGCAGCGACCTTTTTCTCTATTATGTTCATCATTTCCGATGCCGATTTTTGTCCCTTTTCTTCCGATACTTCTCTATCCACCTCTCTTCTTCATTTTTCTCGAGGTCTTGTGAATTGAAAACGCCTACAACCATAGATCTATAAGTTGTACATGTAACGACCCGAAATTTTCTACTTAATTTAAGGTCGCTATTGTATACGTACCATAAACATTGAATGCGGAAGACTTCATTTAAATTCCATAAAACATAACCTTTATCTTAAAACACAGCCATGGACTTACGTGTTTCGATAACATCTTTAAAACGACACAACAAACGACTAAATAAAATAAATAAGAGTTTAAGTTAAAAACATCCTATTCTAGCCTAAGTTTAAGAAAATAAATACCACTATCCTATGCATGTACCATGGTCTCGAGTTGCAATGCGGTCGTCAGCCGTACAAGAATGTCTTGCCTTAATGAAAAATGTAGTAGCACATGGCTTGAGTATTTAAAGAAATACTTAGTAAATGACCTACTATTGGGGTTAAATGCAACAATCACATGCAAAAGAGATGATGAGGCCTATCTTTCAATCAGTCTTCCTACGGTGCTGTTCTAATAGGTAATTTGGACGTGTACCATATACTCTAGAAAGTGACCCAACGGTGTGCGAACTGACTGGTGAGCCCATACATGCGAGTATGGGCTCACCAGTTAGTTCGCACACCGCTGGGTCACTTTCCTTGTCGGCCAGCATACTCTGGGAGCTCCTTAGGCCGGACATCCGTTAGAACTAGTAACCGTCACCGTAGTGCTATGCAAACATAATGATCGTTGTCCTGCCATTAGATGTACGCGTCCGTACCCTCGTGATGGAATAGGGGTATCCCCCAAATGCATGAGCGCACATAATGCATGAGGTCCCCAATATTTCTAATTTTATCATTAATGAATATAACCCCGCTATCATCTTTCATGCTTAACATGTCATTTCTCATTTTTAGTCTACGTATCGTACATAATCCTAACGGGGTTACATTTCATTCATTTTTCGTGATATCATGTCATTCATAACATGCTATATACATACAATTTAGAAAACATAACATAACACTCCATGTTTGCCAAATAAACCCCACAAATTTGAGTGGAATTTTGATTGTCAAAATCTGGTAATCTCAAATTTGAATGAACATGCAAATATCACTCTCTAAATAGAGTGATCAAGGTACATAAGAAGACTTCTTGAAAAACTTTGAGAAAATCTCTCAAAACTCTCTCCTTACATATACTAAATTTCTATCAAGTTTAGTCAGTCACCGATTTCCACAATCCCGTTCTAAGGTCGAAGAATAGTAGGGAAGACACTAGTGGTGGTTCGAAACCAGTTCCTGAGTAAAAAAGAATTTGAACTACAAAAGGTTAGTATTCAAACTCATTGAGTTTTTATGCTTTTGAACATGTTAGCTAATTTACTATAATTGATGTACTTGGAATGCCTAAGATCCAAATTGCTTCAGCATGTGTTATATTAACACCATCAATTGGTATCAGAGCAAGTTTTGGGCATTTTATTTATATTAATTTGAGCATGGTGAGTACCATTTCATGAAGGAACAATTGTGGTTGCTAAAGTGGATGTTTATGGTTTTGACATTTTTTTTTATGCTTCCATTTGATACAATTATTGTAAGTGGCCTACTGCGTATGAGCTTTAATGAGTGAAGAAAAGTCTGTAATTTTTATGTTATCATTAGAATCCATTTTAGGTTGTAATTGATCAATAATGGAAACAAAAGCAAGCTGAACCAAAGAAGAAGATGGAAGAGGCAGTTGGGGTGTTTTTCTGTTGGTTGGGGTTCGGTTCAACATTTTTAAGGGTTGATTTGACCGGTTCGTGATCCTCGGGAGTAGTTCAAGTTATTTTTAATTATTAATGTAATAATTTAGTTAATTGCTTGCTTTAAAATGCCAAAACCAATCCACTTTAGTGCGTTTAATTAATTATTCATTGTGAATGTATGTTTTAATTAAATCGAAAATGTATATGCATAAAGTATGCCATATAGATTTAAAATCCCACCATAGGCTAAGCATGTTTCATGCATTACAAGTATGTTATAAGTGTTATAATGTATAGTATGCATATTATAGGGTTCCACGAGTGATAGATATATATCGTTATATTATTGCATGGAATGGATGGTTATATAATAGTTATATAAAGCATGTTAGATGCATGTTATAGGTTATTTTCAACGTCATAAAACGAGATAGACGTTAAAATCTATAACCAAGATAAATGCATGCTCACTTCGGGTTAACAACCAAGCGCGATCAATTTTAATAGTAAAAATAGGTCGATATCTTGTAAAATTGCGGTTACAAGAAAGCTCACCTGGCATGATCTTGTCTAAGGTTGGAGGTACTTAAGTTGACGGTTTACGGAACACCTGCTACTTGGAGATCGGGCCAATACTTGAGCTTCGTTAGCCTAGTTTTATGAGCATGCTTGAATGATGTAAGGAAATTTTTTTTTACAAAAAATAAGAAGGAAAAATCACCTAGACATCATAGGTAAAAATCTAATATAAATGTTATACTTGGAAAAAATCACCTAGACTTAGGTTATATTTAATTAGCCGAAATATACCTAAGTAATGAGTATACCCAACCGTCTAAAATACTTAGTGGGAGGAAAAAGGTATATGAGATACATCGTTTTCTTTTTACGCTCTCTGAAAAATTCACACCATGAGATTCATGCTCGGCCTTGTGTCGCCCTGGGAGCGACCTCCACTTAGAAGGTATTTGCATGAGTCAATAATAGGGTGAATAGAGAAAGTATTTATAGTAATTGGGAGAAGGAAGTAGATCAACACGTCCTATAGTCTCTACCACTAGGTTGCACCGTGAGATTCCCATTGTAACGACCCGAAATTTCCTACTTAATTTAAGGTCGCTACTGTATACGTACCATAAACATTGAATGCAGAAGACTTCATTAAAATTCCATAAAACATAATCTTTATCTTAAAACACAGCCATGGACTTACGTGTTTCGAAAACATCTTTAAAACGACACAACAAAAGACCCGAAATAAAATAAATAAGCGTTTAAGTTAAAAGCATCCTATTCTTGTCTAAGTCTATGAAAATAAATACCACTATCCTATGCATGTGCCATGGTTTCGAGTTGCGATGCTGTTGTCAGCCGTACAGGAATGCCTTGCCTTGACCTGAAAAATGTAATTGCACATGGCTTGAGTATTTAAAGAAATACTCAGTAAGTGACCCCACTAATGAGGGTTAACTGCAAGAACATGCAAATGCAATGACGAGACCTATCCTTTTAGTCTATTTTCCTACGGTACTGTTCTAACGGGTAATTTGGACGTGTACCATATACTCTACACACAGCCCATACATGAGAGTATGGGCTCACCAGTCAGTTCGCACACTGCTGGGCCACCTTCCTTGTCGGGCGAGCATACTCTAGGAGCTCCTTAGGCCGGACACCCGTTAGAACTAGTCACCGTCACGGCATCGCTATGCAAACATAATGATCGTTGTCCTGCCATTGGATGTACACATTCGTACGCTCATGATGGAATAGGGGTATCCCCCAAATGCATGAGGTCCCTAATATTTCTACTTTTATTATTAATGAATATAACCCTGCTATTATCTTTCATGCTTAACATGTCATTTCTGATTTTTCAGTCTACGTATTATACAGAATCCTAACAGGGTTACATTTCATTTCATTTATCGTGATATCATGTCATTCATAACATGTTGTATACATACAATTTAGAAAACATAACATAACGCTCCATGCTTTTAACATGTCATTTCATAACATGCAATTCATATATAGCCATTACCTCAATGGTCACACAAAACAATCTAAACATGACACATCACATCACAATATATCGTATCATAAACATTGAATATCGTAAACACTTTGTGGTCATATCATTCTCTAACTTATCATAGCCTTAATGTTCTTATACCTATCACAGTCATATCATTACGTGAACGTACCTTAGTCATATCATTACTGGAACGTATCCTAACGCTATCGTTCTATCAATCTATCACAAACCTATCCCTTTCTATTCATAACCTAACCATATTCTTTTATCAATCTCTCCTATCTATACCACTCCGATATGTAACCCAACCTTAACGTTTTATGAACGTATCTTACTCCTATCGTTACATTTCGTTTTGTGCATCCTTCTCGTATCCTATCTCAAACATATCCTTGAACACACCGTACCATAATTATTATCATACAATCCACATATTATAACATAACATAAACATAATATAAGCATATCAATTCACAGATAATTCACACATATCAGTATATATGACACATGCAGAACCACAGGCACGTGTCAACATCAAATATAACCATGCCGATAGTAAGGCCACTTACCTAGCTAGCTTAAGTCGTTGTCACGAATATATCTTTAATGAAAGTTTGATTCCGTCCTTTGAAATCCAAGTCAACCTATGTGAGCCCATGACATCAGTTTCAAGTTTGAAATCTACAAAATTATTTCTCTAATTTACATTGGTCCATTGTTAAAAGTCTTGAAATAATGTTATATATCTATAATTATATTTTTATTAAAATTCTTATTTTCCATGGTTACCGTTGTATAAAAAAAAACAAGTTCTCTGGCTTTACTACTATTTATTCTGTGTATTTACCTCTCTCTCTCTATTTAGTTTGTGGTTGTTAATTTTTTTTATGGGTTGCATTTTAATTCTATTATCTCTTTTTCCAAATCTTTAGTTGTCTCAGTGTTTAATGTTCAGAAATTGGTCATTCTATTTTTAATCTATTCATTTGGTTACAAATATAAATTTAATGTAATATTACTGATCTCATGTGATTTACTAGAATTCCTATAAGTGATGGACATTTAGTTTAACTCAAACCTAAACTATTGTAATAATTCAATGACGATCTAACTATAATCGACTTTGATTTCTAAAAAAATTAGGATAAAAGAAAATGGAGATTTAATATATACCTTATTGATTAGATCTATCTTCACCTAAATCTGCTATGAATCTCAATTGGTAAAGGTCATTCTATTTTTTTTTCTCAAGTAGATGGAACAATTATTGTTTTTCTGTTTTTTTGGATAACTGCTATTTTTTGGGTAAGGATGGGTTGAGGAGAGATAATTGTGTTATTGTTTTTGTTTTTTTGGATAACTGCTATTTTTTGGGTAAGGATGGGTTGAGGAGAGATAATTGTGTTATTGTTTTTTTGTTTCTTATTGCAGTAACTGTCATTTACTCGCGATGGGTGGAGGAGAGATAATTGTGGGAAGGAATGAAAGGTCAGTGGAGAGAGGTGGGGGAAAGGTTAGATAATATAATTGTGGGAAGGGTTGAGAGGTTAGTGGAGAGAGGTGGGGAAAGGTAGATAATTGTGTTATTGTTTTTCTGTTTCTTTTTGCAGTAACTGTCATTTTTTTTTGGCGTGGTTGAGGAGAGATAATTGTGGGAATGGATTAGAGGTCGGGAGAGAGGTGGGGAAAGGTTGTTTTTTTGTTTATTTATTTATTTATTATTAATTATTATTTTAACCATTTTTTTATAATTATTTTTATTTATTTATTTTTGGGCTATTACATTATATACCTATAAAAACAAACTTTCTACCCCAACTTGTTTTAATTTTGGAATAACTCGGGTCCTTATTCTAAGGGTTCTTTGTTATGTCTTGAAGTACAACTAAAGAAAAATTCTTAACAAGGATACTCTAATCCATATGAGCCTAAACATTTATTTGTATGCATAAAACTTTCTTAAGCCTATTACTTAGTATCCATAAAATCTTTGATTTTTTATAACATGTCTTGACGGATAGCTATGTATTTTAAATCTTAATTCTTGCTCCAAAATTTTTATAATTCCCTAAAGTCAAATTATATGAGACTTATTAATGATATTGAGTCTTCTAGAATCTTGAAAGCGTCATAGAATTTTCAAAAGGGTCTTTTGGTCATTTACCACCCCAAACCTTGGTTTAGTTCTTCCACATATTCCAATGGCCTTGTAACTGTGTGTAATCCCTTTACACCATGACATAAGGCTCTCATGGAACCATTCTAGAGGTTTTCAAGGCCCGATTTCTTCATGGAACCATTCTCATATACGTTCCTCAAGCTAAAGGACTTGGTTTGGAGGAACGCCTTTGAGTGTGGGACCTTAATTTTGAGAAATTGTAATCGGCTGCAATGTTACTAAAAAATATCAAATTTTCGTTCTCTTAGACAGCCTGTTCTACGACGTTTAAGCTCTCGTTTCCTTCATCAATGTTACTCAACTCGATCCTCTGAAGCTTAAGAAATTCTCAATTTGAAGGAAAAGGAATCGTAGATAGGAATTTGAAACAGGTTTTCTTCAATTTGGCACGTTCTTCAGGTTATTTCTCTTCATGGTCTTCTACAAAAAAAATTCTTGGACGTGAAGAAACTCATTGGGATCATCCTTACTCATTGAATTCTCATGTATCCTCGGATTGAAATTTTGAGTTTTTCTTGAAGCTCTTTAATGGCAGATTAGATTGGGGGAATAGTTTCTAGGCACTTTCAGCACTCGATTTCTTCATAGAACTTGTTGGTAATCTTGTTTAGAAACTATAGGAACAAGTTTGAAGAGAAATGGTGGAGAGTTGCTTCCAAATTTGGAAGAAATCCGAGAGAAGGAGATCCAAAATGTAAATGCTTATTGCATACAATAGGGAGCTCGACCTTGCTCGATTCTTGTTCCAAATTATTTCCTCAACTTCAGACTTTATAGGAGAAGCTTAAACCGATATTAAGAGCTCTAAAACCGTACTGACTAGGAGATTGAGCTTTCTAGATAATCCATCAGAAATATCTACTCCGATCAGCCTTACCGACCTTCATTTTGAAGCCTAGCCATTGGATGTGATATTCTGTGAGTGTTTTAGAATATACCTAATTTTGGTGGAGATCCAATGGTTGAGAGTTGAGATTCGATAGATTTTGCGCAGATGGTCATTGTTGATCATCTTATTCTTGTCATAATGGCAGTTTCGTAATTATCCATATCTTCAGGGGTCATTAGGTAGTTTGTCACTTTAACAATATATTATTGCTATTTTTCTCAAAAAAAAAAAAAAAAAAAAATTCCATAATTTTCCTAACAATTCATCATCCCTTGTTTGTCATTTTTTTCCTTTGAGACCATCTTGAATTCCATCTAGACAAGGAATTTAAAATCTGGGAAGTTCCTTTGAAATTGGAAAACGACCTTTTCGTCCTTTTCGCTTATATTTTCATTCCCAATCCTTCTCCTAAGGCTTCATGTCATGACCCAATATTTTGTACGGACCGTGACTAATAACAACGCACGAATGCACAAAGTGATTTAAATATGAAATAGAGAAAATCCTTTAATTCCCATAAAGTTTTTCAACGACAAACAAACAGAACACTTAACAGTTTGGAAATAAAGTTTGAAAGAATGCAAATACAAAATAAAGACTGGACTGACGCCCCAGGACAACCTATTCTTCTGTGACAATCCCCGTCACCATCACGCCCGCTCTTGACCGACGCCTCACACTCCTGAAAAAGGAAAACATAGCAAGGATGAGTATAAAAAATTATACTCAGTAAGCCACCTACTTGTAGGCTCTCTTCGCACCCTAACTTAACAGGTTCCCACAGTCTCCTAATTCAGTTCTAGGACATCTGGTTCTAATCTTAGTCCCTTGGGGCTTGCCCCTTGGGTCTCGCCGGTTCGTCGAACTTTCATTAGACACCTAAAGGTTCCTTATGCCAAGCTCATATGGTCGGTATCTCTCTATGAGGCGCTATCTCTACATGGCTATCTAGGACTACATGGTATCTAGCCTAGGGGTGTGCTGAATACCCTTAACCCGTTCCCATGCAGCTAATGGGCTGTACGACGTGGGGACACATTTCCAATGCAAAATGTTTACGAGCAGTAAGGACTGGTCAGGAACCCTTGGTCCTCCCACAAAGCTATAGATACTGTTCTCCACTAGCAATCTATGAACACTCCTGAGGTACCTTGTTGTCGTGGTAATCCGCTAAGTTCCTAGGGGAAAGTTAAGTCTTGCTAAAGCGACGTATCGCTCCTAACAGTAATTTTCTAGGCTTATCATAGAAATGGGCCCTAGCAAATAATAGAGTGTGCATGCAACCATCTTCTAACATCATAATATATAATTCATGCAAACTAGGCACGCTGGCTCAACTGGGCGATGGCCTCCATCAAGCACCCAGAACACGAAGTTTGCGCTCAATGGGACAAACTCATCCATCAAGCACCCAAAACGTGGAATACACAATTCCAACATAAATTAAATGCATGCATACATACGGCGGAAGCTTAAAGCATACAAGCAACACTCAGATAATTCACCCAATACACTCATAAAAATCAATCTGACTAATCTCATTCATGGAGAGTTAATCTAAGGCAAAGATACTAGCATGCATGCAATCCAAGCGAATTCTACAAGTATTTCTTCCTAAAAATCGGGTGATGACTTACCTGGTTGACGCATGCCTTTTCGCTATCGTTTGTCTGTGAGGTGTCCAAAAATACTAATTTCCTTAAATTAGGTCCCTATTCATATAAAAATAGTATTAGAATTGGAACTGGGACAACAATCGGGCAAACAGAGGACAAACGGACGAAAATGGCCGTTGCACGTGTCGGCAGTGCGCCAGTCGCAGGCACTTCAACTTGGGCTTTGCAGTCGCGGGTTGGCCGGTTTGGTTCAGCTTGACTTGGCTCAGGTTTGCAGTTCGACTCAGGCTTTGTAGGCGACACGTGTCATCGTCTCGCTGGAGCTGTGTTGCTCTAGCCGACGGTTGACGCGTGTCCAGCGCCTGTTGCGCCGCCCTCCACCGCTCGCTGGCCGATATCTTTTGATTTGTAGTTCCGATTGATATGATTTCTTTGGCAGAGTTCTAAATCTTGTTATGGGCTACGTCCTTGTATTTTTTCATAATTTTTTGCTTGACTACCAGACGAGTTAAGGGCATCGAAAGTTTGCTTACCGTTCTCGAACAATTCTCGAATCTCTACCTTCAGATTGAGATTTCGGCCAAACTTCTTCACAGATCGTGCGTAAAGTGGTTTCTAGGTGAATATCTCAATATTTTAGGACTCGATTCACATAGGAAAAGCTCAAATTTGAAAAATATCGTTCAGAACCTTACCTCACGAAACGTTCTTGGATCTTGACGGAGCGTCAGCCTTGCTAGCCTCTCAGTCCTTGTACGGGTCTCGTTTGAAGGTGGATTCCGACGGCGGTCCGGTGAACTTCGCGGTGACTCTTTTCTGTTTTCTCTCAATTTTCTCTCTAACTTTCTTTTTCTTTTGCAAGAGATTTGATGGGGTTTTCCTTGATTCCTTATTATGGCTGGAGGGGCAAAATGACATTTTTGCTCCTCTATTGACTTTGCCTTTTTTTTTTTTTTTTT
>NW_019268616.1:96544-218211 GCF_002738365.1 Cucurbita moschata | reverse complement strand
TTTTTTTTTTTTTTTTTGCATTACAAACTCTCCCCTCCTTAGGAACTTTCGTCCCCGAAAGTGGATATCCCTCGGAAAAGTTCGGGATAAGCTCTCCTTACGGTGGTTACCCCATGAGACCTTTACCAAAGGAATATCTTTGTTGCTCAATCGTCTAGTGTCTCGAGCCAAAATTCTGCTAGGCTTCTCCTCGTTAGACAAATCTTCCCGAAGAGGAAGCATCTCATGCTCGATGACATGAGTAGGATCTGGAGTGTACTTTTGTAGCATGGATACGTGGAACACGTTGTGCACGACGACAAGGTTTGGTGGCAAGGCAATTCTATAAGCTATAGCCCCAACTCTTTCTAGAATCTCGAAAGGGCCTATGAACCTTGGGCTTAATTTTCCCTTCTTTCCGAACCTCAACACCCCCCTTATAGGGGCTACTTTCAGGAACACGTGGTCACCCACCTCAAATTCGAGGTCCCTTCTATGCAAATCAGCATAGCTTTTTTGTCGGCTTTGTGCGGTGAGTATCCTCTGCTTGATTTTCGGCACCGCTGCGTTGGTGACCTAAACCAACTCTGGTCCCAGTAGTTGCTGCGTGCCTACCTCTTCCCAAACACTGGTGTTTGACACCTACGCCCATACAGTGCCTCAAAAGGGGTCATCTAGATGGTCGCTTGATAACTATTATTGTAGGCAAACTCGATCAAAAGCAGATGTTCGTCCCAGCACCAAGAGAAATCTAAGGAACAGGCTCACAACATATCCTCTAAGGTTTGGTTCAGCCTTTTAGTCTGTCCGTCCGTTTGATGATGGAACGTTGTACTGAACCTCAACTAAATTCCTAGTGCTTTCTAGAGACTTTTCCAAAACTTAAAGGTGGACGTGGTGTCCCGGTCTGATACTGTGGACGCTGGTACCCCGTGGAGGCGTACTATCTCCTTGATATATGACTGAGCCCACCGATCCACTCGATATGTGGACTTTCCTTGAATGAAGTGGGTCGTCTTGGTCAGTCTTTCTACAACTACCCAGATGACGTTGAAACCCTGCTTTGTCTTTGGCAAACCCGAGACAAAATTTATACAGACTGCTTCCCATTTCCATTGAGGAACGTTTAGGGGCTGTATCAGTTCTGCTGGCAGGTTAAGCAATGACTTACGAAATCCGCTATGTCCCTCTTCATTCCGGACCACCAATAGAATCGTTTTAGATCCTAATACATCTTCGTACTTCCAGGGTGGAACGTATAAGATATATCATGGACTTCGGTCATAATATCTTTTAAGATTCTTTAGTCTCGGGGAACGCACAGGCGGTTTTGTCATAGCAGGCCCCCGTTTAAGGAGATAGAATACCCTGTTGGTCTCTCTGTCTCAGTCTGACTCCACACTTTACTAGGGTGTTCATTAAACTTCTGAGCGTCGATAATTTTCTTTTGTAGGGTGGGCTGTATGGTTAACTGTGTCATTTGAACAGTACCATATTTAACCACCACGTCTATCCCAGCCCTCTTCATCTCATCTTATAGTCTTTCCTGCATGGTGATCATCGCAAAAGTATGCACAGCCTTCCAATTCAATGCATCAGCTACCACATTGGTTTTGCCTGGATGGTACAGGATCTCTATGTCATAATTCTTTACCAGTTTCAAGCATCGCCTTTGTCTCATATTGAGCTCCTTCTGCGTGAACAAGTACTTGAGGCTCTTATGATCGGTGAAGACTTGTACTTTTTCCCCATACAGGTAATGCCGCCACGTTTTTAAAGCAAATACTACCGCTGCTAACTCGAGATCATGTGTCGGGTAGTTTCGTTCATATTCCTTCAGTTGTCAAGAAGCATACGCTATCACCTTACCCTTCTGCATGAGCACACACCCTAAACCTTTCCCTGATGCATTACTATACACCACGAGATTACCTGACCCGTCTGGAACTGTAAGGACTGGTGCGGTTACCAACCTCTCCTTGAGTTCCTAGAAACTCTGTTCGCAGGCTGGAGTCCAAGCAAAGGGCTTGCCCTTCTTGGTTAGCTGAGATAGCGTTGAGAAAATTTTTGAGAAATCCTAGACAAACCGTCTGTAATATCCAGCTAACCACAAAAAACTCCTCACCTCCGTGAATGTGGTCGACTTTGGCCACCTCATCACTGCTTCTATCTTAGCTGGGTCCACTGTAATCCCTTGCTTGACACCACGTGACCCAGAAATGCTACTTCAGACAACCAAAACTCGCACTTGGAGAACTTGACATACAACTGCTGGGCTCGCAGTATTGTCAACACTTTTCTTAGGTGTTCTTCATGATCTGTCTCTAACTTAGAGTATACCAGAATGTCGTCGATGAACACTATGACAAAAGTATCTAAGAATTCCTTAATCACTCGGTTCATTAGTTTCATGAAAACTGCTGGTGCATTGGTAAGGCGAAAGGACATAACGAGAAACTCGTAATGTCCATAACGACTTCTTAAGATTGTCTTGGGTATCTCCCCTTCTCTGACCCTCAACTGATGATACCCCGACCTTAAGTCCATTTTGGAGAAGACTATTGCTCCCTGTAGCTGATCAAACAGGTCGTCAGTTCTCGGGAGGGGATACTTATTCTTTATGGTGACCTTGTTTAGTTCCCTGTAATCAATACACAACAGCATGGACCTGTCCTTCTTCTTGAAAAACAGAACAGGGGCTCCCTAGGGTGATACACTGGGTCGAATAAAACCCTTATCTAACAACTCCTGTAATTGTTCCTTCAATTCCCTGAGTTCTGCAGGTGCCATCTCGTAAGGTGCCTTGGAGATCGGCACAGTTCCTGTTTCTAAATCGATCCCAAAATTGACTTCCCTAGCTGGGAGCAAACGTGGCAGATCCTCAGAAAAGACATCTACAAACTCCCTGACAATGTGTACCGATATTTTTTGTTACTATTGTCTAAGGTAACGCTGGCTAGAAATGCACTTGTGCCACCTCGAATCAACTTCATAGCTCTTAATGATGTTATGACGCTTGGGGTTCCTTAGGAAGTGGCTCCCTTGTAGGTAAAGTTGTCCCCTGAGGGGAGCCTGAGAGTTACTATTCGAGTCTCGCAATCTATCAAAACACGATTCTCACATAGCCAATCCATACCCAAGATGACATCGAAGTCTTGCTTGCTTAACACTATCAGTGTAGCTTTGTTGACACATCCTGATATTGTTACACCACCTCCCTTAACCCTATGGATAGCTAACAATAGTTCATGAGTAGGGGTGGACACTGATAGGGTAATCTCTAAAAATTCTTTCTCTAGGTGTGCTAGCTCTACAAACTCCTCTGATACGAACAAATGCGTTGACCCCGAATCAAACAATACTAAAGCAAGATGGCCAAATATGGGTAGCGTACCTGTGACAACTATGTCAGACTGGTCAGCTTATCTGGCTGTTGTTGCATGGGCTACAGCTCTCCCTGTTGATGTTGAGCACCCTGACCCCTCTGATGTTGTACTGCAGGCCGGTTGATACGCTGATCGTTCCTTTGAGTGCAATCCACTGCAAAAGTGCCCTACCTAGCCACATCTGTAGCAGGCGTCTGTTCCTACACTACATTCCCCCGTGTGAGGATGCCGAAAGTTAGGACAAAGGGTTATGTTCCGTACCAGGGCTCTTCTTTATTTATCAGTGCGGCCACGGGGCGGTCTACCAGTTCTTGGGTGGCTACAGTTTGTCCCCTTTCCCTGGGCTATAGTGTGGGATGATTGTACTATTTCCAACTGTAGCTTGTCGGTGCAGGACGCGTCGAGTAGGGTCGCCACTTGAAGGGCTTTCGCATAGACGAAGAATGACTGGGATGCCACATTCTCCTTCAGTTCATCCCTCAGGCTAGCAATAAATCGTTTGGCCTTCAACTCATCAGAACTAACATAGGCTGGAGAAAACCTTTCTAGCCTATTGAACTCTAAGTCATATTCCTCCATTGACCTGTCTCCTTGTTTCAGTTCGAGGAATGATGTCTGCATTTTCACTCTGGCAGTGATTGGGTAATATTTGTGGAGATAAGCATCTTTAAACTGGCACTAAGTAATAAACTCTCCTTGTGGTATAATGGTCTTCTGAGCACCCTTCCACCAGAAGTGCGCCTCTCTTTTCAGCATATACGTCCCATAATGGACTTGATACTTTAGCAGGAAGTTCATAAAATGGAAGGCCATTTCTATGGCCTCTAGCCAATTCTCAGCGCCGATGGGATGCACCTTGCCTCCGTCAAAGGAAGGCGGTTTATGCCTCTGAAATCTCTTAGGTAGCGGGACTCCACAGTCATAGTTCCTGAATTTTTAACTCATTGTCCTGCTGACTGATAGCCATCATAGTTTGTATCATTTGGTTCATCAGAGCCTAATTTTCTATCGAGGTCATCATGAACGTCTGAAACATCTCTGCTGTGGGAATGCCTAACGGCTGGTTTAATGGGACTGCTGTACAAGGGGTTGGACCCGATGAGACCTCCTCAGAGAAGGGAGTAGTAGGGGGTGTATCGAGCAGCCTTCAGGCCTTGGCCTTCCTTCGGCGTCTTTTTGATCTTGATGGCTATGGTACGGTCCCCTCGTTAGTTTGCGGCGTATCCCCAACCTCTTCTTGAAATTCAGGTTGTTCCACTTCAGGTGTTGGAACCGAGGTGTCCTGAACTTCCTCTCTTCTTCCCTTTCTGGGTCCGAGCCCTACATATGATTCGCGTCTCTTTGGTGCCATTATCTACCACAACAGAAAAAGGACTATGGTTACAATTCATTCGTAGCACCTCCTAGGTAATGTGCGATTATAATTCCATAGTATGTCATGGTATACTCTATAAATACTAGCTTGACTTTTGTCTCTATGTTTCCATCACGTGAGAACGTCTTGTCGTGAGCGGCATGTGTTTAACGAGCGAGTTCATAGAGGACATGACTCTCTATCCTAAATGTCTACAGGACCTATAACCTGACTACTCTGATACCAAATTTGTCACGACCCAATATTTTACTACGGATCGTGACTAATGACAACACATGAATGCGCAAACTGATTTAAATATGAAATAGAGAAAATCCTTTAATTCCCATAAAGTTTTTCAACGAAAAATAAACAGAACACTTAACAGTTTGGAAATAAAGTTTGAAAGAATGCAAATACAAAATAAAGACTGGACTGACACCCCGGGACAACCCATTCCTCAGTGACAAAGTTAGAGATTTTTATAAGGACTAAAATAGGCGTTTGACAACAAAATGATTGAAACAAAGTTATTGACGAGGATATATAACGTTATTGAAAGGATCAGATGTCTCACGTTATGCTATATTGCTATGGCGTAGCAAAATTAGTAGATTTTGTACTCACAATAGAATGATTGTTCTTCAACTATGTATACTTTTTACCGCTAAAACTTCTATTTCACATTTGTTAAATTTTGTTTTTCTCTTTCTAAGGTTCCTTACATATTAACTAACATTTTGTGTGTCAATAAAAACATATTGGTTCAATTAAAAGAAAACAAAAGATCACACAAAATTTGTGAAGAATCAAATGAGTAACTACTAAATTTATGTAATATATATAATATTACAATTATTAAAACAAAAATATATTTATCGATATAATAATAATAAAAAAAAAAAAGATGACTAAGAAATGTTTAGACTTGAAAGTCACTACCTATACAACCAAGGAGCACCTTCCTTTATGGTAGCTCAATCATAGGACTACATGGTTAAGCATGCTTTACTCGGAGCAATTATATGTTGGGAGACCTTTTAGAAGTTTTCCTAGGATGCATATGAATGAGGACAAAGCATGTTGGAGAGACTACATTGGAGAGACTTAACGTGCACTAGGATATCACATTCTTTCTTGTCGTATTCTTGACTTAAGAACTTATGATCTTTATGTTCAATTCTAGAGTTCTAAGTTCTTTTGATGATCTTGCTCAAAGATCTTGGTTTTGGGATTTGAGTTCTTAATCTATGTTCTTGCCTAAGGTTCTTAGTTCCAAGGTTCTCGAATCTTAATAATGAGAACTTGGATCTTGATCCATGTTCCAGTCCTCATCCTTAATTCTTAGTTTTTGTCTTTGTCCTTCGTCTTGTTCTCGGTTCCTATTCTTATTTCTTATTCTTGTTTGCCATTTTGTTTCCTAAGACACTCCCCCTAGGAATTATAGTACAAGACATGAGCCTGATAACCTGTGTCCAAGAATTCATGCGTTCCAAGCAACATAATCTTAACCTATGTCTAATGTTTCATGCGTTTCAAGTGACATAGTTTTAACCTGTATTCAGGGCTTCATTCATTTCTTGCAATTCAATCTGAAACTCGCCATAGGCTTATTACATTCCATGCGGTGTAGTCTAAAACCTACATCCAAGGGTTCATATGTTCCAAGTGATGTGGCCTGGAATCCTCTGTGAAGGGAATGAACTCTTCATCCACATAGCAGAAGCATTGGGAACCGTTTTGATTTTTATTAAGAATTAAAACAAGGTAATAAATAGAAGAGCAAGAATTATAGCTTTGTAGAAACCCTAGCTTGCAAAACTTCTTGAAGTATTCCAACCATGCAAAAGTTCTCCACCCTACCTAGGTTTTCATCCCCCCAAAAAAAAAAAAAAAATACAAAGCAGTAGTATTCTACCAAGTATCTTGTATCTTATATCAATTCATCCAAGAAAACATAACGTTCACGTTATATAACATTTACGTATTAAATCATAACGGTCTCAACATACAAATTATGACACATGGGAAACCAAAGGCACGTGCCACCATACAACATACAATTTCATGACGGTAGGGCCATTTACTTGGTTGACCTAGGCTGAAGCTACTACGACTCCTTGATGCTAGCGCTACTTAACACTGCTCCCTGAAATTTAATTCTGCCTAATGTGTCCAACAATCATAAATTAGTACTATGGGAGTTGACTCACCTAATCTTGCATGAAATAATTTTAAACATACTCCTAATGATTTAAACTATGCCTAATTACGCATAAATATTTTAAGTTTGATTCCATAAATTTAACTTAAGCCTAATTATGCATAAGTTTCATATATAAAGTTGAATGAACCTGACTTCTTTGCATACACCCATTTTATGATCTTAATCTTCCCATTTTCAATTATTGTACATATTTTCTTTTCCTCCTTGTGACAGCCCAAACTAACCAATGGTTGGCTTAGATCGTTGAAAATGGTAGAGGAAAATGAGAAACAAAGCCTATATTATAAGACTTGTAAACCACCATGTTAACAGAGCATACATTATAAGATTTGTAGACCACCACGTTAATTTCCTTCCCATTCTAAGTAAACTAGCTTCTTCAAGCCTAATATGTTCACGGTCTTTATGACCTTCGTTTCTCCTTTACTCTGGCGACTTTCTCTCTCCTCTGTAATGTCATTTCGACATTCGTTTGTCTATATTTTCTTTTGGTTATTCAACCTTTCTCCTTTATCTTCACCTCCCACATCATATTGTGGGATGAAAATACCTACAACTACCAGGTCTGTGATGACAACTATTTCGAGATTCAAACTCCCTTTTTCCAACGACAATTAGATAGTTATTGTACAAGAACTCACCTCTTTGTTACGATCAATACCAGTTGTTAGCTTTGATACCAATTGTTAGGATCGCTCAACAACGCACACACTCGATCAAGATGAACACAAAGAACAGGAGAGAGAAAATACAAGAAGGAATATTGGCTAAAGGTTTTATATTGATGACTTCAGGTATTGTACAACAAAGAATACAGAGAATGGAGAAAGTACATCTTGAGAGCACTACCTAATGGGGTATATATGGTTTCAATTTATTAAATATAGCTTCCAAAGATTTAAACCTACAAGATATAATCTAACAAATATATCTCTATCAAATCTTTACCAAATCTCTACCATATATATCTCTATCATATCTTTACGAAATATCTTCCAAATATATCTCTACCAGATCTAGGCATCGAGATATAATCTAACAAATATATCTCTATCAAATCTTTACCAAATCTCTACCATATATATCTCTATCATATCTTTACGAAATATCTTCCAAATATATCTCTACTAGATCTAGGCATCAGGCTCCATATCCCAACAGTCCCCCACTTGGAGACTGATCCAGTCAACGCAACAATATCCTACTTGGAGACTAATCCAGTCAACGCAACAATATCCCACTTGGAGACTAATCCAGTCAACCAAGAAGTTCATTCTCAATCTATACTATACCAATTGAGGCTTTACAAAACCTCAATGTTCCTCAACACAAAATGTTTGCTGCATTCCTTACATCCTCTATCTCCTCCAAACACATCACCATCTTCAACTAACCTCCGAGTGAAATGGTATCGCTTTCTGTGTTTTGAATGATAGACCGGGTTCCTCGCCAACTACATGACACTCTAACTATTGACCTGAAGAATCTTCTCACGCTGCTTCTTATCTAATTCTTCTAGATAGTCTGTCTTCCATATCATCTCCTTTCCAACTTCAGCTAATGCCACATACTCAGCCTCAACAGATGAAAGAACAACGCATTTCTAAAGCCTAGACATCCCATCATCCATGGCTTGCACCCACTTAGTTGTATCATCCAAATGTAGGGCCTCATCAAGGGGCTTTCATTTCCCTTCATCAGTCTCCAACTGATAGTGTAAAGAAGGTACAAAACTATTTGGTAATATGATGGCTCTAGATGATCTTTTCAACACCTGCTTAGGTGCACTTGCTCCTCTTCTAGTTCTTCAGCAACAGTCTCAGGAGTTTCTTGAGTATCAGCTACAACATCACCAGGAGAATCTTTTAGCAACTCAACCTCAACTCCCACTTGCTTCACCTCTAGTTTCTCAACAACAGTCTCAGGAGTTTCTTGAGTATCTGCTACAACATCACTCTGTGAATTTTTCTGCAACTCAACCTCAACTCCCACTTGCTTCGTTGTCCCGGTACTTTTCTTCAATTCTCTGGTAGTCTTTGTGAAGCTAATTTGTTTTTGTTTGCTCATAACGCAGTTCTCACAATGACTCATATTAACAGTTTCAGACCTTCCAAAAACTCTTTCAGGCATCTTCATTCCTTTAACGCTCATATGTCCAAGCCTATTGTGCCACATACTTGAATTTGAAACACTCTAAGCAGTAGCAACTCTGTTCATACACCCTGCAGTGGTGTATAAAGTTCCAGATTTTGTGCCACATGCTACCACCATAGCACCCTTCATAATCTTCCATAGCACCTTGTGCTATCCAACTGACCAATAGAGAACAGGTTCTTCTTATCTGACATCCTTTAATGTCCACTGATTTCCTACTGGAGTTTTTATGCAGACATCCCCTTTCATTCGATCTTCAAATCTTTGTTGTTGGCAAGATACACCTTCTCGAAACTTCCAGACTTGAAATTTCGAAACAACTCTTTATTTGGAGACGAAAGAAAAGAAGCATCTGAATCCAAAATCCAAGATTTAATCAGACTATCCACGCTGAGGATTAGAGCATCTCCAATGTCTTCTACTAAATATATCGAATCATCATCATTCTCTGATTTGTGATTCTGCTTCCTCTTTGTACAATCTACCCGAAAGTGACCTTTTTCTCCACAACTCCAACACTTTACATTTGGTTTGTTTGGAGATTTTTCTTGGTTCCTTGATTTTGATTGCCCATTGTTTGGGTCCTTTGATTTACTTCTTCCCCATTGGTCAACACTGAGAGCACTACCAGATGAATTTCTAATTTCTCGTTTGCGAATACTTTCACTAAGAACTACATCTCAAATTTCATCAAACTTTAGTTTATCAGATCCTTGGAAACTGCTGATTGCGGCAACAACAGTATCCCACAACTCGGGTAAAGATGACATCAAAATCGATGCTTTAATTTCATCCTCGAAATTAATTTCCACCGAAGTCAATTGACTTACGATCATATTGAATTCATTTATATGGTTCATAATAGATCCACCTTCAGACATTTGTAGATTAAACAGCCTCCGCATCAAATATACCTTTTTCATAGCCGACGGTTTCTCGTACATATTCGACAGTGCCTTCAACAAATCTGGTGTTGTCTTCTCCTTGATAATGTTGAACGCCGTTTTGGACAGTGTCAACTGGATCAACCTTAAGGCCTGAAGATCCTTGAGCTTCCACTGCTCCGTGGTCTTAGTATTCGGCTTCACCCCCAATAGGGGTTGGTGAAGACTTTCTGGTACAGACAATCTTCAATCTGCATCTTCCAGAAATTAAAATCAGATCCATCAAACTTTTCAATTCCAATCTATGAAATTTTCATTCACACATCGTGGTGAATTTCGTGTAACACCCGCTCATCGTCAACGCGATTAACAGGAGTTACCATCGACAACAATAACAAACTCTGATATCCAATCATAAAACTCAAAATATTTCTAAAAACATCCAGTAAAATATTTAAAACCTATTCTGCAATTTATATGCAAATTTATTCCACTTTTCCTCATGTGATTTCCATGAATCATAATAACTATTATTATTTACACCGCTCACTTTTTTCACATAGTCTCTGTAACAAGTGACTATTTCATTTATCTTTTTATCCCAAAGAATCTGGTTCTGCTTACTTATATTCTCTCGAATATTTTGAATTAAAAATTCAGTAAGATATTTCTTGGAAATAACATTCTTTTCATAATCAAATGAGTTTATACATTTAAGATTCTCAATAACATTTATATAGATGAACTTGTTAATGATTGAAAGTGGAGGGCCCAAGCTACAAAAGACTTCGAGATAAGCCATTGGAATAAATGGGCTTTTCTCAACAGTTGTTATAAAGTTGTCGAGTACTTTTAAAAACTTAAAACGACCAAAGTAAATTCTTGACAACGAAAACATAATTACATAAACAGACCCAGACATGGATTCCCAGTAGTCTCTAGCCCGCTGGTCTCGTCCTCGGTTGACCTGCATCATCTAAATCTGGAAAGAAAAGTTATAATAATTTTGATGAGTAATTAGATTACTCAATAAGTAGCTAGCTTATCATTCAAGAGTTCATAACTAATCTTTCCAGGTGTTTTTAAGTTTTATTCATCATTGACTCCTAGTTCTCTTACTAGGGTCATCTGTTCGTTAATGAGGTATCTCAGCTACCTCCAGCTAGGTTACTGACTCTCTCTCGATATGCTTATCTAGAATTTTCGGACTCGTATGTAAGACTCGCTCTCGGTCAAATACGGCCCGTCTACTAATTGCTCTGGCAGCCTGTTTATCTCATATACCAACGGTCAGGAGTACTCATGCTCCCTGACTTAGCACACAACGCGTTGGCCAAAATACCTGCTCACGCGCCCTATGCGCCAACACAAGGTCAGGGTTCGTTTCTCACGCGCCTGATCTGCGCACAATCGCACTTCCACTCGCGGCCTCCCACGCGCCTCGCATGTCCTTCACGCGCTCGTCTTCAACCTCTCCTCCCTGCAATTTTTTTTCCAATCTTTTTCCTTTAATACCCGTTGTGTCCCGAAGCAAAAATTTCATCTCTACAGCTCGAATTTCGTGCTGATTTCTTCTACAACTTTATAGATCTCCTAACTACGGTTCTAACAAGCCTTATTTCATAATTTATTATGCAGTATGAATCAAGATATCGAGATTTAAAGGTTCGGTGATATGGGTTTTTCGTTACCTTCGAATCACCGTCCGATTCAGCTCGTGGCCGTATCCCCTTCCTCAAAGGATTCCTTAGCAACAACCCCTCTTCCTTTACCCTCGATTGATGTCCAATTTTAAGCAACCAAAACTCGAATTCTCAAAAATTTCCTCCTCTGTTTCCTGGGTTTTTGGCTAATCACTATTCTTCGTTTTTCTTCCCTTTTTAAAACCTAATCAAGGCCCTAATATGCTTCCACATCCTCTAATAATCCACTCATCAATCCCACGCCTCCAGCCTACGCGTCCGCTGCCCCTCATCCCCCTTTACAACAGCTGCTTCGATTTTTTTTTATTATTATTATTTTTATTATTTTATTATTTTATTATTATTATTATTATTATCATCATCATCATCATCATCATCATCATCATCAAACACAACAAATAAATACAAAATACATATTATCAGTATTTTAGGTTGTTACATTTCGCCTTGCTCTGATACCAGTTGTTAGGATCGATACCAGTAGTTAGCTCTGATACCAATTGTGAGGATCGCTCAATAGTTAGCTCTGAGGAGTGTTCATAGATTGCTAGTGTGAGAACGGTATCTATAGTTTCGTGGGAGGACCAAGGGTTCCTGACTAGTCCTTACTGCTCGTAGCCATTTCGCATGGAAAATGTGTCCCCACGTCGTACAGCCCATTAGCTGCATGGGAACGGGTTGGTTGCGGCCCCCATAGGGGGACTATATGGGCTTAGGGGTATTCAGCACACCCCTAGACTAGATACCATGTAGTCCTAGATAGCCATGTAGAGGTAACGCCTCATAGAGAGATACCGACCATATCAGCTTGGCGTAAGGAACCTCTAGGTGTCTAATGAAAGGACAACGAACCGGCAAAACCCAAGGGGCAAGCCCCAAGGACTAAGATTAGAACCAGATGTCCTAGAATCGAATTAGGAGACCGTGAGAACGGTTAAGTTAGGATGCGAAGAGAGCCTACAAGTAGGTGGCTTACTAAGTATAATTTTTTTATACTCATCCTTGCTATGTTTTTCTTTTTCAGGAGCGCGAGGCATCGATCAAGAGAGACCGTGATGGAGACGGGGATTGTCACAGAAGAATGGGTTGCCCAGGGCGTCAGTCTAGTCTTTATTTTGTATTTGCTTTCTTTCAAACTTTATTTCCAAACTGTAAAGTGTTCTGTTTGTTTGTCGTTGAAAAACTTTATGGGAATTAAAGGATTTTCTCTATTTCATATTTAAATCACTTTGTGCATTTGTGCGTTGTCATTAGTCACGGTCCGTAATAAAATATTGGGTCGTGAAATAAAGCCTTTGGTGAAGGATTGGGAATGAAAATATAAGCGAAAAGGACGAAAAGGTCGTTTTCCAATTTCAAAGGAACTTTCCCGATTTTAAATTCCTTATCTAGATAGAATTTCAAGATGGTCTAGAAGGAAAAATAATGACGAACAAGGAATGATGAATTGTTATGAAAATTATGGATTTTTTTAGAAGAATAGTAATAATATATGCTGAAAGTGACAAACTATCAAATGACCCTTGAAGATATGGATAATTACGAAACTGCCATTATGACAAGAATCAAATGATCAACGATGACCATCTGCACAAAATCTATCGAATCTCGACTCTCAGCCATTGGATCTCCATCAAAATTAGGTATATTCTAAAACACTCACAAAATATCACATCCAATGGCTAGGATTCAAAACAAAGGTCGGTTAGACTGATCGGAGTAGATATTTCTGATGGATTATCTAGAAAGCTCAATCTCCAAATCACTATGGTTCTAGAGCTCTTAATGTCGGTTTAAGCTTCCTCTATAAAGTATGAAGTTGAGGAATAGTTTGGAACAAGAATCGAGCAAGGTCGAGCTCCCTATTGTAGTCAATAAGCATTTAGATTTTTGGATCTCCTACTCTCGAGTTTCTTCCAAATTCGGGAGCAATTCTCTACCATTTCTCTTCAAACTTGTTCCTACAATTTCTAAACAAGATTACCAACAAGTTCTATGAAGAAATTGAGTGCTAAAAGTGCCTAGAAATTATTCCCCCAATCCAATCCGCCATTAAAGAGCTTCAAGGAAAACTCAAAATTCCAATCCGAGGATACACGAGAATTCATCGAGCAAGGATGATCCCAGTGAGTTTCTGCACCTCCAAGAAATGTTTTTGTAGAAGACCATGAAGAGAAATAACCGGAAGAACGTGCCCAATTGAAGAAAATTTGTTTTTAATTCCTATCTACAGTTCATTTTCCTTCAAATTGAGTATTCCTTAAGCTTCAGAGGATCGAGTTGAGTAACTTTGATGAAGGAAACGAGAGCTTAAACGTCGTGGAATAGGCTGTCCAAGAGAACAAAAATCCGACATTTTGAGTAACATTGCAGCCGATTACAATTTCTCAAAATTAAGGTCACACACTCAAAGGCGTTCCTCCAAACCAAGTCCTCTAGCTTGAGGGAAAGTATATGGGAGTGGTTCCATGAAGAAATCGGGCCTCGAAAACCCCTTGAATTGGCTACCCAATGATTAATCCTCTGTTTTTGTTCCAGCGAAAAACTGATTTTGGATGAACGTCGGAAGAAAATATCTTAGGCTACAATCCACAAGAAGGTATGAAATCAATCCTTAGCTCTTCCTTGTAACACCATCTTTAAGTTTCATGAAGAAATCGACGGGAGAACCGCTGTAAATGTGACCATAGAGGTTCAGTTTCAGACAATAGCGTCTGGAGGAAGAAGATGATGATGTGGTCGGTTCAGTTGAATCGGCCCAGTCGACCCTAAATCTGATATTTTCTCAGTTTTTCTCACTTTTAACCCCCTTTCAAATCGGTTCTCATGAAAACACTTACGGTTCCAGAAACTAGACACAATAAGGAGTCTGTGGAAGGAAATTTGAAGTAATTTGGATATCGAAAGCTCAAAACGAAAGTCCCAAACGTCGATGATGAAGCAAGCAACTCACGCTAAGATGGGTTCATATGGTTACAAATGCAAGTTACAACTTATGCCTCAAGGAATTATGGACCTTAGGAACTTACGAGGTTGAGAACCAAGAATAACACCACAAAAGCTTTACAGCTACCTAAATAAGAATAATGCTAGGTACCACAAAAGAATAAGGGACCAAGGTCCTCGTACACAAAAACTCAAGGATGCTAGGTAATACTCTAATCATGTCAAAAATGACCCATGACCTCCCACCAAGTTTTCCTCTTCTAGTTGGGATGTCCTGCACCATGTTTTATTTGCAGGATGTCATGTTTGACCACATTCCCTAACCTAGACGAGATGCTCTACACCATGTTATGGGTACCCAAAGATTTGCAGCATGTCGTGTTCATGTATGCACCGACCACGTGACCTTTATGGTCTATCATGGGGAGTAGTCTAGGGCTACGATGGAACAAGAAGAAAGAAAGTTACCTTAGCCACGAATCAATAACCTCCTAAGACCTCCCACGGTACAGTGTGCTCATGACTTAGACTATGTTGCTTGGCATGCATAAAGCCTTGAGTATAGGTATTCAGACTGTATTATAGGGCAAGCCCTCGATACAGGATTAGACCACATCGCTTGGAACGTAAGAAACTTGGATGAAGGTTTTCAGACTATGCCGCTTCGAACGCATGAAGCCTTGGACATAGGTTGGCAGACCGTATTGAAGCACAAGCCCTAAGATTTGAGTTAAGACTACGTCGCTTGGAACGCATGAAGCCTTGGATGTAGGTTAAGTCTTTGTTGCTTGGAACGCATGAAGCCTTGGACACAAGATTTTCAGGAGCATGTCTAGTGCCGTAAATCCTAGGGGGAGTGTCTTGGAGAATGAATCAAGAACGTAACAAGAACCAAAAAAGTACCAAGAACAAGAGAAAGAACAATGTCTAAAACATGGATCAAAATCCTAGTTCTAACGACAAGAATCAAGAACCAAGAACCATGGTACTAAGACCCTTAAAGAATAACCAAGGTCTCAGAATCCAGGGGCCAAAGTCCTCAGGATAGATCATGATAAGGACCCAAGTCAAAACAAAAACTACATTACCTAAGTACTTACAACAAGAACAAGAACAAGAACTAGACAAGAACAAAGAACGTGGTAACCTAACATATCAAGGAAACTATTAATCTGAGACCATTGCAATCCAAACCTCTATACGGCTGACGACGACATTACAATCTGATACCATAACACATGCATACTGTATATTCGGATTTATTTTCTTAAACTTAAGTTAAAATAAGGTATTTTTAATTTTTACGTTTATTTATTTAATTTAGTTTTTTGTTGTGTCGTTTTAAAGATTCTTTCGAACACGTAAGTCCATAACAGTGTTTTAAGATGGGATATATACTTTATGATGAAGTTTTAAAATCATGTAAGATTAAAAGCGTATTGGACATTCAATGTTATCTAAATTATACGTTGAGTCCATGACAAACTTTCAACTTTATATCTATTTGGTCCGTAAACCTAAGACTATGTCTAATAGGTCTCTAAATTTTCATTTTTTTAAGTTCAACATTTTAGGAGTAAGAAATTGAACTATCGAACTTTGTGATCTTAATTCATACCGTATCTATTAAATTATGCTTAGGGTAGTTCATACCTTATTTGCAAAGGGTCAAAATGTAGGGGTCAAACTAATATAGTACGACAGTTTCTCATTAGTGGAAGCATTTACGGGTCAAACTAAACTGAGTTTATTATGCGAGTGTCGCCCATCGAACAACTTGAGAGTCGTAATAAACAAATTTCATTATGCGATTGATGTAAGACCGTGACAATAATCATGTTGATTTGAACAAGCTTATAAAATGAATTATTTTGATTGGGTGGCTATAAATTCAATTGATAATTCCATAGTAAATAGATTAGCAAATAAAAATAATGATATTATTCGAGATTGCGCCACCATTGAAATTGGACTCATTTTCATCTAAATAATATAGACAAGTAACGTAACATTAAAAGCTAATGAGATGTTTAAATTTTATAACTAATAAAAAAAAAGTTAATTTGGTTTTCTATTCTTGTCATATTTGAGTTTGATTTATGTTCCAAAAAATGATGGGAGATTTCAATAAATGAGGGCAAATAATTTGGATCAAAGTAGAAGAAATTAATAAATAAGTATTGGATGCATTGAAATACCTTAACAAATCTTAATAATATAATTCATTAAAACTAATACACCGTATCAAATTTATATCGATTTATTATAATATCATAATCAAAACCCTCCAATTCATGGATATATCAATTTTTGATATTCATTTAGCCGGCCATGCGTAGCAAATATCATACAATTTGGTTTTATAGTTGAACATACAAATACCATGTTCAACCACTATCTACAAACATAGAGTATCGTTGCATTTGGTTCTATCTCTATCATCCTTGTATATATCAAAGTAATGCGACCAGCCAGACCACTGGAAGGTGCAGTAAAACTGTGTTGAGCTCCAAAAGTTTGGTCGAAAACTAAAAGCATAGCCGCTCAAAGGTGGGAGATGATGGACTCCCAAGTCATCATCACCAGATTTGCAGTGAATAGTGAGCTGATCATGACTTTTTAGAACATTTGTTATGTTTACTGTAATGGGTGAGTTTCCTAAGATTTTTCCATAGATGTTAGTAACTAGGGTAGCAAAGAACAATGACAATAGGAGAGACAGTGAAAGTGTTGAAAATGAATTCATTTTGTAAATATAGTTTGTTCTTAAAATTAGGATGAATTGTCAATTACCCAAATTAGGATCAATTGTCAATTACCCAAATTAGCATCCTGATGAAGCTATAAATTCCCCCAATCGGCGTCGTTATTCATCAGGCAATAATCGAACGATTTAAGGCTTCTTCGGTTCGATTGCTCTCTCTCTTATCTCAATTTGAAGTGAGTTTTCCTGCCGAAGAAAGCAACCAGTTCATCCTAATCCGCCATGGAAATGAAGAAGATCGCCTGCGCCGCCCTCTTCGCCGCCGCTACTGTCACTGCAGTCGTGGCTTCCGATGAGTCTCTCTCTCCCGCCGCCGCTCCAGGGCCGAGCAGCGCCGCCTCCGCCACTCTTCCCGCCCTTGGATCGCTCGTCGGCGCCTCGCTTGTTTCCTTGGTCGCCTACTACTTCAACTGAATTTCTTTTCTCTTTTTAATTTTATTTTTAAATTTATTTTATCGATTTCCATGGACGTGTGATGTGAGGCAAAGTTGAAAAATAAAAAAGAATTTTGATTCATTATTATATTACAATTTTGCCCTTATATTTTAATTGCTTGATTAAATAAAATACGATTAAAATATTAAATTCATTAAATGTTTTTAATAAATACATTTATTTTTTTGTATTAAATCTATTCATTAAGATTGGCTTCCTTGTCATACAAGTTACATTATACAAAATATATATATATATATATATATATATATATATATATATATATATATATATAATTAACGGAAAAAATGTGATTTTATAAATTTTGTTAGTAATTTGATTATACTCATAAAATTTTGTGCTGGATTTGTACAACTTTTATGAGTAAAAAAATGTGTTCAATTGTTCCACTTTTATATGAGTAAAATAAAGAAACATATTATTGTTATATTGGAATAGGTAACCACCGCAGGTTAAGCTTACATATTTTATTTATTTATTATTAGTAGTATTTTAGTTATTTTCAAAACCTCCAATGGGAGCTCTATTGTTAACCATCTGTCGTTTAAAGTTGATGACAAGGACGTTTCAATATTTTATATTCTTAATATTCTTGTTGTAAATGAAAGCAAATATGGACATGTTTGGTAATGAATTCTCCTTTGTTGTTTATAATAAAAATAGAATGTAAATGAAAGCAAATATGGACATGTTTGGTAACGAATTCTCCTTCATTGTTTATAATAAAAATAGAACCATGTTTGATAATGAATTTTTTTAATTGAAAAGTATACATTTGAAACTCCAGAGAGTAGCAGAATGAGTTAAACAATAAGTAATCAATTCAGGAGTGTTTAAAAAACTCAATAAATTTTTTTATGAATTATTCTATAATCTCTTAAAATAAAATTTTGAAGTATTTAGTGGGTGATTTTTCAAAATATATATTGAAATTGAAATAAAAAAAATGTAATTCAATGTTTTAAAATAAATAAATAGATTTTTTAAAAATATTAACATTTTATTTTTATTTAACACAAATATTCATTGGTGTGGTTGGGTTGATTCCATTATTTAACAAGGGTTGGGTTAAAAAATTTACAGTCCCTAACACAAATATTCATTGTTGTGGTTGGGTTGATTCCATTATTTGGGTTGATTCCATTATTTAACGAGGGTTGGGCCCTAACACAAATATTCATTGTTGTGGTTGGGTTGATTCCATTATTTGGGTTGATTCCATTATTTAACGAGGGTAGGGTTAAAAAATTTACATTCAAACAATGGAGCTGATTCCATTATTTAACAGGGGTTGGGTTAAAAAATTGACAGTCAAACAATGGAGCTGGATCTAAAAAAATGTCTGAACAAAACCTAATGCAACCCATGAACACTCCAAAGTGTGCAATTACGATATCATACTATGAGAGTTACACTCGTCACAATAATGTCGAAACATATTAACCCCGATTTAGTTTTTTTCACCATGTCGTTCTTCTTAAGATTTCAACTCTAAGCTCATAGATCAATGTAACAGCATAGGATTAAAAAAAAAAAAAGACAAAACTCCAACGAGACCCAAGAATTACGGGGAGTGCAAGAATTCTCGTTATAACGCCTCATACCATGCTTTCCTAACCCCAAGAATCTCCACACTCCTTTCCGTCCTTCAGCTCATGCCCCAAAACACTGCTACACAAAGAAAGAATGAAAGAGAGGGAAAAAAAAAATTAAACCCTCGCCAACGAGCTTAACAAGATGAAAAACAACGTCGAAACACCAATCCCACAAGACCAGACATCCCTCCAAAACTTGTATGTACTAGAGTATTGGGATATGGAAATGCTTTCTGGGAGAGATATATTTGGAAGATATTTTGTAAAGATACGATAGAAATATACCGTGCACAGATTTGATAAAGATTTGATAGAGATATATTTGTTAGATTATATCTCCACGTTTAAATCTTTGGAAGCTATATTTAGTAAACTGAAACCATATATATATACCCCACGATTATGCACAGATGTAATTTCTCCATTCTCTGTATTCTCTATTGTTCATTGCTCTCAAGATGATGTACTTTCTCCATTCTCTGTATTCTCTATTGTTGTACAATACCTGAAGTCATCAATATAAAACCTTTAGCCAATATTCCTCCTTGTATTTTCTCTCTCTTGTTCTTTCGGTTCATCTTGATCGAGTGTGTGCGTTGTTGAGCGATCCTAACAATTGGTATCAGAGTTAACAACTGGTATCGATCCTAATTGTCGTTGGAAAAAGGGAGTTTGAATCTCAAAATAGTTGTCATAACAGATCGGGTAGTTGTAGGTATTTTCATCCCATAAAATTACGTGGGAGGTGAAGAGAAAGGAGAAACGTTGAATAACCAAAAGAACATAGCAAGAAACGAATATCGGAATGACATTACAAAGGAGAGAGAAAGTTGACAGAGTAAAAGAGAAACGAAGGTCATAAAGACCGTGAACATATTAGGCTTGAAGAAGCTAGTTTTTACTTAGAATAGAAAGGAAATTAACATGGTCGTTTACAAATCTTATAATGTATGCTCTGTTAACATGGTAGTTTACAAATCTTATAATCTATGCTTTGTTTCTCATTTTCCTATACCATTTTCAATCGTCTAAGCCCACCATTGGTGAGTTTGGGCTGTCATGAGGATGAAAAGAAAATAAGAAGTTAGGTCAATTCAACTTTTTAATATGAAACCATCCAACTCAACATTTTTTCCTAAAAAATATCATTAAAGATTATGAAATGGAAGAGATCTTTAGGAGACTATGAAATGGGAGAAACTATGTGAAAACATAGGAAGAGATCACGGAGAAATTCCCAAGTAATTCTAATATTAAGACACTCATTTATTTATTTTTTCTGTAGACCATGTATGAACCAAAAAAAAAAGTAAATAAATAAATAAGAAATAAATAAAAGAAATGAAACTTTGGGCTTCTTCCCTTTTTCGATCACTTTCTTTCTGATCATTGCTGGGAGAAGTAGATTGGTTAGGGAGAATTTTTCTTTGAGAGTAAGAACTCTCTTGAGAGGTAATCTGTCAAGGGGTTTTCGATCCCTTTTATAGGCAAAATTTGGAAGTCGAAGCAAAATGGCTTGCCATCTAGCAAAAATTTGTTTAGACACAAGATTCTTGACATCTTTTTCTAAAACAAATTTAGATGCCCTTGAATCTGTTTTGATAACAAAGCTTTTGTTAGTTAAATCACTTTGAAATTTTTGTACACAAAGTACTATTGAAAGTATTTCTTTCTTTACTGTTGAGTAATTTTTTTTAGTAGAATTCCATATTCCAGAATGGAAACGGACAATGGATTCTTTCTTGTCAAGGGACTATTTTAGGATTCCTCCATATCAAATATCGGATGCGTCGGTCTCCACTATTAAACTAGCCCTTGGGTTTATCAGCGATAAACATAGAATTGACTTGACAAGGGATTTGATTTTTTTGGAGTGTTTTGGTGTGTTCTTCAGTCTAGGGGTTTGGATTCTTTTTGAGCCTTTCAAAAAGTGGCTTGCAGATGGGTATGATATTTTGAAGAAAATCAGACACATAATTGAGACATCCCAAAAATCTTTGTAGTTGGGTTTTATCTGTAATTTGGTCTGTAAAGTTTGAGGCAAACTCAATGGATCTTTGAATGGTTTAATTAGACCCAAATGAATTTCAAATCCAAGAAAACGGATTTTTGTTTGAAAATGTTTAATTTTGAGTTTAGACACAACTAAACCGTTTCTTTTGACTGTCATAAAAAATGTTTGGAGATGCTTGAAGTGTTGATTGATGTTTTGAGAAAAAATCCGAACATCGTCAATATAAACAATTGAAAAGTCTTGAAAAGGATTGAAAAGATCATTCATAATCTTTGAAATTTGGATGGAGCGTTTTTTAGCCTAAATGGCATAACGTTCCATTCGTATTGTCCGAAAGGGACATTGAAAGCCGTTTTGTACTTGTCTTTTTCTGAAATCTGGATTTGCCAAAATCCTGATTTCATATCAAATTTTGACAATATTTTTGCATTTGAAATTCTTTGCATTAAATCTGATTTATTTGGAATTGGATATCTAATCCATTCCAAAACTTTATTTAAGGGTTTGTAGTTAATTACCAGTCGCGGGACTCCACGTTCCTTTTCTGCCTGGTTGTTGACGTAAAAAGCCGCACATGACCAGGGGCTCTTTGATGGTCTAATAAGACCTTTCTGCAAAAGATCATTAATTTGTGCTTTGCAGAATGTTAGTAATTCTTTATTCATTTGAATAGGTCGGGCCTTCGTAGGAATATTTTTCTCCTCGAAAGCTTTGATATAAGGAAGATTAACTATATGTTGTTTCCTATTCCAAAAGGCATTTGGGATATTTGAACAAATTTCCCTTTCTAACTGAGTTTGTAAAGTTTTGATTTTAGACTGGACCGTCTTATTTTGAATCTGTTCTTCTATTCTTTTGAATGAAATTTCTTCTCTTAAAAAAGAAATTTGTTTTTCTTTCTAATTTAATACATTTATTGATTGAATAATTGTATTCTTTTGAAGGTTATTTATTTCGCTAATCCTTATGGGTAGAGAAAGTTAAATTTTATCTTCTTTCCTAAGGCCTTCGATTCTAACCCTTTTTCAGTTATTCTAAAAGGATATAATTGAGTAATGAAAGGAGTACCTAGGATTAATTCTTGTTCTAAGTCTTTTATTAAAAGGAAGGAATTTACGAAGCAAATTCCATCATTGCAAACATGAACTTTTGATAGTTTGTAATTAATTTTGAGTTTGTTGTTGTTAGCACCTCTAATGGCGTAAGTAGTTTTTTCAAAATACTTTGTAGGTATCAGGCCTTCTTGAATGCAATTTTGATCGGCTCCAGTATCTATGAGAGCCTTTAGTGTGATTTTGAAATCATAAATTTTTAAGGTAACGAGAGCGTACCATTTTTTATATTGAGAAGTGATGATGGCTCCAACGAAAGAACTTTGAAAATCTTCTTCATCTAGGTTTGGTTGCGCCGTTTTTCTTTGTTCGGGCAGCCTTTCCTGAAGATTGAGACTTTCTTTTCGAAGCATATAAGATTCTGACCTGGTTTCAGATCTTAACGCCTGTACCTCTTGTTTGAGATTATTAATCTCTCTTTGTAAATCTTGAGTAGTGAGTTCCCTCGGTTTTTCAAATCTTTGGAGAACAGATTGAAGTCTGTAGGGATTTCTTTCTTCCGTTTCAGGTGGCTCAGAGATTGTCATGGCATCTCTAAGTCATTGAGCAATTTTCTGTTGAATTTCTGGATCTTGAACTTTTTCTACTACTTCGAGTAGAATTTCTTGATCCTTTGGGAGGACATTTATGCATCCTTCGCATGTCCTTTTTCCCTCCTATTCTGATTTGTATTCTGTGCTAGAATATGAATCGGATTCTTCTTGGAGTTCGAGGATTTCTCTCTCGCTTGATTGCTCTGAGTCGGTTAGGGTCAGTCGTAATAGCTGATTTTTCAGCTCTTGATCTATATCCAACTCATTGATCTTTCCTCTGATTGGACACTTGTTAACATAGTGTCCTTCTTCACGACATTTGAAGCAAGTTTGCTTTTTCTTTCCTCTATGGGTTTTTGTAGGAATATACTTCCTTCTTGAATACGTTGGCTTTTGAGACTACACGGGTTTATTCCGATATGTTTCTCTAGGCCTGTATGAATGATAAGGTTTTGGATGCGTCTTAACCTTCTTTCGTCTAGAGGTTGAGGGAGCTTCTATTCCCTTGCATCCATATTGATCGCAAAATCTTCCAAGCTCTTTTCTGTTTGATATCGAAGAATTGAGCTTGTTTTGAATCTTTGACTCATTACAAAGTCTGAGTCCTTCTTCTATGATGAAGGATGCTATGGATCCGTATGACAAAGTCTGCCATGGAATTGTTCCATTGTACTTTGTCTTAAGACCATCTTTGATCCTCCTTGAGAAGTGTTTTGGTAGTCCATTGACGAAATTCTCTTTCCAGAATTTCAACGAACTATCTGTTCTAATAAGAACTTTGCTGAAGTACATGTCTTTGTACCACCTGAAATTACCCAAGATAGGGCATTTCAGATTCATGAGTATCTCGGCGGATCTCTCCTGGTATTTCAGAGGGTCGCCAATGAAGAATTCTATGAGGGTATATATGAGGGTGTTGACAGCATCCTCTACCCTTTCATGTTGTACTTCGGTCCTAGTTGATGGACCTTCTTCTTTGATAATTTGAGTATTTGGCCTAATGACATAGTGGTTTAATATCTGTTGGCGGGTTGTTTCGTCGAGATATTTGTCCCACCAATCCTTGAGTTGCCCGGTAAATCCGGTTACCAAAACTTGAGCTATCTGATGGTCGGATTTATGGCCTTGTAATTTATACGCGCTTGTGGCCATCATCATCTCATTGACAACATTCATTATCAGATAGTCAGACAATCCATCGATATTCCATTCATAGATTGCTAAACCATCGTAATGAGCTTGAGTTTGTAGTGTCTTTTCTTCGAATTGGATATCCGGAAAAGACGGTTGAGGATACTAGTTTTTCTGATTACTGGCATTATTTTGACTTCTTCTAGAGATCCTTTCAATTCGATTGTAGAAAGGTTCTTCTCTCTCATTTGCAATCTCGTCTTCGAATTCTTGGTTCTCGTCGTCATTGTTGACGACATTGACAGATGAATCTTGAGGTGTCATGGCGGGATTTAATATCCTGTCCAACTTTTCCTCTATCTTGGCCATTGCAGCCTCTTCTTTTGAAATCCTTTTTGTAAATATTTCGAGATTTGCCGGTCTGAGTATTAGTATTGACTCATCAACCTTTGGTACAGAGCTGCTTGCCTGTTCCTGCTGAGTACCTAATTTCTTTGAGATTTTTCCCTCGATACTCTCAAGTTGAGTAGCGATCGTGGATAAAATCTTATTTGAGTAATTGTTTTGATGCTGGATATTCTTGATATCCTTTAGGGTCGGATTACCCTTTTCTAGTCCTTCCGGAATATGTTTGAAAGGGCTAGCTTTGACCTTTTCTCCGTAGTAGTTGTCGAATTCGACTTCTTCTAATGGAGGATGTTTCGAATATACCTCGCCCCTTTTGGTAGTCTTCCAACTCCTCTGAGTCAAGGTGCATACCTGTAAAATATTTTCTTCAAACCATTCGAAGAATGATATATTTTCTTCAATTGCTTCCATATGAGAATACCACTGAGCTCTTAATTCATTTCGCTCAGCCTCTTTGTAGGTTTGGAAGAAGGCATTTCTTTTTGAAGAGTTGGTAGTTGACATAAAATCTGCTTTAAAAAATTCTTTGTCTATCTGGAAATCAGCTGTAATGACATTTAGCTGGCTTTTGTAGACGGATTGAGTATCCATATCCGTATGGGTTGGAGACCTTGAGCCATCTTCATAGTGGATTGACGCCCTTTTTTGATCATAACTGACCTCTTTTACCTGAAAGGGGTCATACATCGATCTTGATATTCCTGAAGTACTTAGTCTAGAACTCAGGAATTCTTTTACTTTCGATTCTGACGAAGGTTCTTCGCTGAATTTTATTTCAACGCTTCCATCGTCATGTTCGATGATTTGGACTGGGTTTTGAGATTCTTTTCTTTTTGGAAGATTTGCATCTTCTATTTTCCAGAGAGTGCTTCTGGTTATTTGATCCCAAAGAGAGTGTTTTTGGGACAGTCACTGACGATTTTCCAATATTCGCTTCTATGAGCATAGTCGATTCTTTTGGTGAGGATCTTAATGCTCTTGGAGAAATGTTTGTATTCATGAGTTTATAATAAACCCTGAATATGACGACTGAAGAATGAGTTTCAGCCTTGATGTTTAAATTTTTTGACTGTAAATCCAGCATGAGAGCTGATAATATGTGTGGGTCGTGGAGTGACAGAGTAAAATTTGGATAACAATTGAAATAGATTGGTCCATTCTCTAGATTGGATTGAACCATTCCCAACAAAGAATTTGAGAAATCTTCATGTCTCTTATCTCGTAAGGAGATAAGAACTGGGATATCTAATCCAAGTCTGAATAATGGTTTTACAGCGACTTGGACAAGACCGACATGGAGATAGTTAAACTCTTCAAGATGTTGGAGTATAAGAGATCTTGAAAAAAGATTCAGAGATTCCCTATTGCTATGAATTGGGATGTTCTTCTCTGAAAATTTGATGCATGATTTTTGAGTAAAATTGAAGGTTAAAATTTGGTAGATAGTTTTAGGATCTACCTTTGGAATAGTCCAATTTTGGAGTTGATCTTCGATTCTTGCAATCTGATATGTTTGATTGACAGTATTTGAGATGGTGAGATTTTCTCCCCTTCTATGTTCATTTGAACTTTCTTCTTCATCGGTAGAGCATTTGAGATGGTTTGATTTTCTGAGCTTTCTAAGAAATTCGTTCAAGAGATATAGTAGAATAATTTTTCTCTGAATTCTTCAATTGATATTCAAGAGAGAGCTATCGGCCGATCGATCCTCTCTTTACATTGATGAAGTTCTTATATAAACTTCGAATTTGATCGTAAATTTGAAAAACGCCAACTAAGAGATAAGATCGAATCTAGCAGGACAGGACCCCTACAAGATCTCTGTTCCTAAAAGACGTAAAGTAAACTAATAATTTAAAAGACTAATAATTTACCGACACTGATAATTGGTATGTGAGCCTTCACTGTGTGGCTGACAAGTGGTCAATCTTTGTTTTGTCTCTGATAAAGTTGTCAGGATGTAGATAAGATTTTTCTTCAGAATTTTTCATATGACTAAGCACCCAAGCTTGCCAACGGACTTACTGCGCTTCTCGCGTCTTACCACCTGGAACACAAGGGCTATTCGCTCAGCTATCACATACTCCAAATTCTTCTTAATTTTCATATCCTCCTCCTGGTTTCTGCAACATCGCTCTTAAAGATCGAGTAACTCCTCATCCCTCACGAAAATTGAGAGGCTGTGATACCATTCCTACGCTTAATGACTTAGCCCTTGCAATTTACATGAGCTCTGTCATCCTAGCTTAATTAATACAAGTTTTTACATATATTTACATTTTTACATATATTTACATTCATTCCTACGTTCATCAATTTCTCAATGAAATGATGAAATAGGAAAAAGTACATCAATAATAAGAAGAACCAAAATAACAATACACCAAAAGAAGGAAAGTTGAATGGAATATGCCCGGAACATATTCCATTCACGAATTTTTTTTTTTTTTTTTTACAATTAGTTTAATGACTATTCAGTCATTGAGATGATGATATCTACAAAGGTGGTTGAGAATCCAAAAATGGATCATTCAGATCATAGATCGTATCTTCATCTTCTTCCTCTATAATAGAAGGAGCAGACGTCGAACCTACCGATGTAGCCTCTTGAAGAAGCTTTTGAAAATCAGCTTCCGAAGTTGTCTGGGCTAATGCAGCGAGTAGCTTCGACTTTGAATTAAGGAATTCGGAGGTCCCCTTCTTGGATAAATCCTGAAGGTGGCCATTCTCAGATAGCCAAACCTTTACCGCTTTGATGTCTGCGTGGGTATAAGTATATTTATCCCACCATTTGATTTTGATAGTTTTGAAGACCTGTTTTATTTGGTCTTCGGTTTTGCATAATTGAGCTTTGTTTAAATTATTAGGAGTAAGTTTATGTGCATAATTATGCTTTGTTTGAATTATTAGGAGTACGTTTCTATGCATAATTAGGCTTAAGTTAAATTTATGGAATCAAACTTAAATTATTTATGCGTAATTAGGCATAATTTAAATCAATAGGAGTATGTTTAAAATTATTTCATGCAAGATTAGGTGAGTCAACTCCCACAGTACGAATTTATGATTGTTGGACACATTAGGCGGAATTAAATTTCAGGGAGCAGGGTTAAGTAGCGCTAGCATCAAGGAGTCGTAGTAGCAGCCTAGGTCAACCAAGTAAATGGCCCTACTGTCATGAAATTGTACGTTGTATGGTGGCACATGCCTTTGGTTTCCCATGTGTCATAATTTGTATGCTGAGACCGTTATGATTTAATACGTAAATGTTATATAACGTGAACGTTATGTTGTATTGGATGAATTGATATAAGATACAAGATACTTGGTAGAATACTACTACTTTGTATTTTTTTTTTTTTGGATGAAAACCTAGGTAGGGTGGAGAACTTTTGCATGGTTGGAATACTTCAATAAGTTTTGCAAGCTAGGGTTTCTACAAAGGTATAATTCTTACTCTTCTATTTATAACCTTGTTTTAATTCTTAATAGAAATCAAAACGATTCCCAATGCTTCCGCTATGTGGATGAAGAGTTCATTCCCTTCACAGAGGATTCCAGGCAACGTCACTTGGAACATATGAACCCTTGGATGTATGTTTTAGACTACACCGCATGATATGTAATAAGCCTATGGCGGGTTTCAGATTGAACTGCAAAGAATGAATGAAGCCCTAAATATAGGTTAAAACTACGTGACTTGAAACGCATGAAGCATTGGACAGGTTAAGATTGTGTTGCTTGGAACGCATGAATTCTTGGACACAGGTTATTAGGCTCATGTCTTGTACTATAATTCCTAGGGGGAGTGTCTTACGAAACAAAATGACAAACAAGAATAAGAAATAAGAATAGGAACCAAGAACAAGATGAATGACAATGACAAAAACTAAGAATTAAGGATGAGGACTAGAACATGGATCAAGATCCAAGTTCTCATTATTAAGATTCGAGAACCTTGGAACTAAGACTCTTAGGCAAGAACATAGATTAAGAACTCAAATCCCAAAACCAAGATCTTTAAGCAAGATCATCACAAGAACATAGAACGGTAGAATTGAACATAAAGATCCCAAGTTCTTAAGTCAAGAATATAACAAGAAAGAGTGTGATATCCTAGCACACGTTAAGGACACGATTAAGAGCCTATAAGTAGTCTCTCCAATGTAGTCTCTCCAACATGCTCTGTCCTCATTTACATGCATCCTAGGAAAATTTCTAAAAGGTCTCCCAACAACATAATTGCTCATAGTAAAGCATGCTTAACCATGTAGTCCTATGATTGAGCTATCATAAAGGAAGGTGCTCCTTAGTTGTATAGGTAGTGACTTTCAAGTTTTTTAAACATTTCTTAGTCATCTTATCCTCACGGTACTCAGAAGTCACACTTATTCACATAGTATTATTTTCACATAAATTACTATTTCAACCAAATTTTATAAATTCAAAGTAAAAAAGAAAAAAAAACGTAAAATAAAATGGAAGCTAACATAAATGGACAAGAATATTACTTTTAACATCTTTTTCTTTTTTTATTATATCCATAAATATATTTTTGTTCTAATAATTGTAATATTATATATATTACATAAATTTAGTAGTTACTCATTTGATTTTTCACAAATTTTGTCTGATCTATTGTTTTATTTTAAATGAACCAATATGTTTTTGTTGACACACTAAATGTTAGTTAATATGTAAGGAACCTTAGAAAGAAAAAAATAAAATTTAACAAATGTGAAATAGAAGATTTAGCGGTAATAAGTATACATAGTTGAAGAACAATAATTCTATTATGAGTACAAAATCTACTAATTTTGCTACGGCATAGCAATATAGCATAACGTGAGACATCTGATCCCTTCAATAATGTTATATATCCTCGTCAATAACTTTGTTTCAATCATTTTGTTGTCGAACGCCTATTTTAGTCCTTATAAAAATTCCTAACTTTGTCATTGAGGAATGAGTTGTCCCGAGGCATCAGTCTAGTCTTTATTTTGTATTTGCATTCTTTCGAACTTTATTTCAAAACTGTTAAGTTTTCTGTTTGTTTGTCGTTGAAAAACTTTACGGGAATTAAAGGATTTTCTCTATTTCATATTTAAATCACTTTGTGCATTCGTCCATTGTCATTAGTCACGGTCCGTAGTAAAATATTGGGTCGTGACATGAAGCCTTAGGAGAAGGATTGGGAATGAAAATATAAGCGAAAAGGACGAAAAGGTCGTTTTCCAATTTCAAAGGAACTTTCCATATTTTAAATTCCTTATCTAGATGGAATTTCAAGATGCTTAAGGTTACCTGTTCTATCATACACCGATTGCATTGTTTTCCACGCTTCATACCTCCCTATTTCTTCTTAAGGTAGAGTAAAGGGACAGGCATGGTGGGGTAGGAGCATTCTATCGAAAATCTATTTTGTTTGCCCAATCAGTCTTATGTCCTCCGAGTCGCACGACGTTTTAACCGAAAGAACTTCTTGCGCAATTCATGCTTTTCTGTTTTTATGACCAACAATGCTTTCTTTCTTTCCATTTCAAATTGTTCTCTGTACTTTTTATCAATATGAGGAAAAAAATGACCAACAAGGGATGATGAATTATTAGAAAAAGTATGGATTTTTTTTTTAGAAAAATAGTAATAATATATTGTTAAAGTGACAAACTACCTAATGACCCCTGAAGATATGAATAATTACGAAACTGCCATTATGACAAGAATCAGATGATCAACAGTGACCATCTGCGCAAAATCTATCGAATCTTGACTCTCAGCCATTGGATCTCCACCAAAATTAGGTATATTCTAAAACACTCATAGAATATCACATCCAATGGCTAGGCTTAAAACGAAGGTCGGTAAGGCTAATCGGAGTAGATATTTTTTATGGATTATCTAGAAAGCTCAATCTCCTAATCAGTATGGTTTTAGAGCTCTTAATGTCAGTTTAAGCTTCTTCTATAAAGTCTGAAGTTGAGGAAATAGTTTGGAACAAGAATCGAGCAAGGTCAAGCTCCCTATTGTAGGCAATAAGCATTTAGATTTTGGATCTCCTTCTCTCGGATTTCTTCCAAATTCGGAAGCAATTCTCCACCATTTCTCTTCAAACTTGTTCCTAAAATTTCTAAACAACATTACCAACAAGTTTTATGAAGAAATCAAGTGCTGAAAGTGCCTAGAAACTATTCCCCCAATCCAATCCACCATTAAAGAGCTTCAAGAAAAACTCAAAATTTCAATCCGAGGATACACGAGAATTCATCAAGCAAGGATGATCCCAGTGAGTTTTTGCACCTCCAAGAAATATTTTTGTAGAAGACCATGAAGAGAAATAACCGGAAGAACGTGCCCAATTGAAGAAAATCTGTTTCGAATTCCTATCTACGGTTCCTTTTCCTTCAAATTGAGAATTCCTTAAGCTTTAGAGGATCGAGTTGAGTAACTTTGATGAAGGAAACGAGAGCTTAAACGTCGTAGAACAGGTTGTCCAAGAGAACGAAAATTCGACATTTTGAGTAACATTGCAGCCGATTACAATTTCTCAAAATTAAGGTCCCACACTCAAAGGCGTTCCTCCAAACCAAGTCCTTTAGCTTGAGGAAAGTATATGAGAATGGTTCCATGAAGAAATCGGGCCTTGAAAACCCCTAGAATGGTTCCATGAGAGCCTTATGTCATGGTGTAAAGGGATTACACAAAGTTACAAGGCCATTGGAATATGTAGAAGAACTAAACCAAGGTTTGGGGTGGTAAATGACCAAAAGACCCTTATGAAAATTCTATGACGTTTTCAAGATTCTAGAAGACTCAATATCATAAATAAGTCTCATATAATTTGACTTTAGGGAATATAAACATTATGGAGTAAGAATTAAGATTTAAAATACATAGTTATCCGTCAAGACATGTTATAAAAAATCAAAGATTTTATGGATACGAAGTAATAGGCTTAAGAAAGTTTTATGCATGCAAATAAATGTTTATGACTCATATGGATTAGAGTATCCTTATTAAGAATTTTTCTTTAGTTGTACTTCAAGACTTAACAAAGAACCCTTAGAATAAGGACCCGAGTTATTCCAAGATTAAAACACTTTGGGGTCCAAAGTTAAGAGGTATATAATGTAATAGACCAAAAATAAATAAATAAAAATATTTTTATTATAATAAAATAGTTAAAATAAAATAATAATAATAAATAAATAAATAAACAAAAAAAACAACCTTTCCCCCTCTCTCCACTAACCTCTCATCCCTTTCCCACAATTATCTCTCCAACCTCTCATATCTTCCCACAATTATCTCTCCTCAACCCATCTTTATGCCAGAAAATAACCGTTACTCCAAAAAAAAACAGAAAAACAATAATTGTCTTATAGATCTGATGTATATATTAAATCTCCATTTTCTTTTATCCTATTTTTTTTTAGAAATCAAAGCCAATTATAATTAGATATTCATTCAATTATTACAATAGTTTAGGTTTGAGTTAAATTAAATGTCAATCACTCATACGAATTCTAGTAAATCACGTCAAATTAGTAATATTAGATTAAGGATTAAAAATAGAATGGCCAATAAAATTTATGAACACTAAATACTGAGATAAAGAAAGATTTGGAAACAGAGATCCACTCTAAATTTGGAATACATGAGAACAGAATTAAAATGCAACTGATAAAAAAAAATTAAAAACCACATCCTAAATATAGAGAAAGGTAAATAGGGAGAGAGTAAATACAAAGAGTAGTAAAGCACAAACTAAAGAACTGTATCTACTTTTTTATACCATGGTAACCATGGAAAATAAGATTTTTAATAAAAATATAATTATAGATATATAAGATTTCAAGACTTTTAACAATGGACCAATGTAAATTAGAGAAATAATTTTGTAGAGTTCAAACTTGAAACTGATGTCATGGGCTCACATAGGTTGACTCGGATTTCAAAGGACGGAATCAAACTTTCATTAAAGAGATATTCGTGACAACGACTTAAGCTAGCTAGGTAAGTGGTCTTACTATCGACATGATTATATTTGATGTTGACACGTGCCTGTGGTTCTACACGTGTCATATATACTGATATGTGTGAATTATCTGTGAATTGGTATGCTTATATTATGTTTATGTTATGTTATAATATGTGGATTGTATGATAATAATTATGGTACGGTGTGTTCAAGGATATGTTTGAGATAGGATACGAGAAGGATGCACAAAACGAAATGTGACGATAGGAGTAAGATACGTTCATGAAACGTTAAGGTTGGGTTACATACCGGAGTGGTATGGATAGGACACATTGATGAAAGAATACAATTAGGTTATGAGTAGAAAGGGATAGGTTTGTGATAGATTGATAGAACGATAGCGTTAGGATACGTTCTTGTAATGATATGACTAAGGTACGTTCACGTAACGATATGACTGTGATAGGTATAAGAACGTTAAGGCTATGATAAGTTAGAGAACGATATGACCACGAAGTGTTTACGATATTCAATGTTTATGATACGATATATTATGATGTGATGTGTCATGTTTAGATTGTTTTGTGTGACCATTGAAGTAATGGCTATATGAATTGCACGTTATGAAATGACATGTTAAAAGAATGGAGCGTTATGTTATGTTTTCTAAATTGTATGTATACAGCATGTTATGAATGACATGATATCATGATAAATGAAATGAAATGTAACCCCGTTAGGATTCTGTATGATACGTAGACTGAAAAATGAGAAATGACATGTTAAGCATGAAAGATAATAGCAGGGTTATATTCATTAGTAATAAAAGTAGAAATATTGGGGACCTCATGCATTATGTGTGTTCATGCATTTGGGGGATACCCCTATTCCATCATGAGCATACGAACGCGTACATCCAATGGTAGGACAACGATCGTTATGTTTGCATAGCGCTGCCGTGACGGTGACTAGTTCTAACGGGTGTCTGGCCTAAGGAGCTCCCAGAGTATGCTCGACCGACAAGGAATGTGGCCCAGCGGTGTGTGAACTGACGGGTGAGCCCATACTCTCATGTATGGGCTGTGTGTAGAGTATATGGTACACGTCTAAATTACCCGTTAGGACAGTACCGTAGGAAAATAGACTGAAATGATAGGTCCCGTCATTGCATTTGCATGTTTTTGCATTTAACCCCCAATAGTAGGGTCACTTATTGAGTATTTCTTTAAATACTCAAGCCATGTGCAACTGCATTTTTCAGGTTAATGTAAGACATTCTTATACGGCTAACAACAGCATCGCAACTCGAAACCATGGTACATGCATAGGATAGTGGTATTTATTTTCATAGATTTAGCGTATAATAGGATGTTTTTAACTTAAACGCTTATTTATTTTATTTCGGGTCTTTTGTGTCATTTTAAAGATGTTTTCGAAACACATAAGTCCATCGATGTGTTTTAAGATAAAGATTATATTTTATGGAATTTAATGAAGTCTTCCGCATTCAATTTTTATGGTATGTATACAGTAGCGACCTTAAATTAAGTAGGAAATTTCGGGTAGTTACAATGGGAATCTCACGGTGCAACCTAGTGGTAGAGACCATAGGACGTGTTGATCTACTTCCTTCTCCCACTTACTATAAATACTTTCTCTATTCACCTTATTATTGACTCATGCAAATACCTTCCAAGTGGAGGTCGCTCCCAGGGCGACACGAGGCCGAGCATAAATCTCACGGTGTGAATTTTTCAGAGAGCGTAAAAAGAAAACGATGTATCTCATATACCTTTTTCCTCCCACTAATTATTTTAGACGGTTGGATATACTCATTACTTAGATATATTCCGGCTAATTAAATATAACATAAGTCTAGGTGATTTTTTCAAGTATAACATTTATATTGAATTTTTACCTATGATGTCTAGGTGATTTTTCCTCTTTTTTTTTTTAAAAAAAAAATTCCTTACATCATTCACGCATGCTCATAAAACTGGGCTAACGAAGCTCAAGTATTGGCCCGATCTCCAAGTAGCAGGTGTTCCGTAAATGATAAGCACCTACAATGCTGGAGTTTGCAAAGCTAGATGTCCTTCTAGAATCCTTGCAAAACGCTCACAGAGAAAGCTAACTTAACGGATTGATTCCAACCAAGAGCTGGTTAGAAGATGAATGACTCTTAGATCGAACTTGGAATCTATGATGGTCACTCTTAGATACCAAGACAATTCACTCCAGAATTAGCTTGATCAAAACTAATTCAATGAATCGGTTTAAACATCAAACCTAAAGCAAGGTTTGAAAAAGAATAACACCAAAAAGGTATCAAGAAAACACAAAGGTTTTTTCTGTATTCAACCAAAATCTCTCAAACATGAGTATTACATGCCTAGGCCCAAAAGATAACCCTAACAAAATAAAGTTCAGCCACCAATCACTAATAAATGCTAATAAATGTTATTAAATACAAATTGAAGAATATAAAGCAATTCATACAAACTTTTAATAAATGCTATTAAATATAAATGGAAGAATATAAGACAATTCATAAATTGTCTTAATTGGTAGTTCAACTACCAAAGGAAAGTCTTCTAATCACTTTCCAATGTGAGCCACTCCATTATTTTCTCGATTTGATACTTGAATCTTCTTTGTATTGGTTCTTATAATTGCTCGTTCGGGTACATGCACGTGATCAGTTGTTGGATTCATATCAGTAAACCGTCAACTTAAGTACCTCCAGCCTTAGACAAGATCATGCCAGGTGAGCTTTCTTGTAACCGCAGTTTTACAAGATATCGACCTATTTTAACTATTAAAATTGGTCGCGCTTGGTTGTTAACTCGAAGTGAGCATGGATTTATCTTGGTTATAGATTTTAACGTCTATCTCGTTTTATGACGTTGAAAATAACCTATAACATGCATCTAACATGCTTTATATAACTATTATATAACCATCCATTCCATGCAATAATATAACAATATATATCTATCACTCGTGGAACCCTATAACATGCATACTATACATTATAACACTTATAACATACTTGTAATGCATGAAACATGCTTAGCCTATGGTGGGATTTTAAATCTATATGGCATACTTTATGCATATACATTTTTTATTTAATTAAAACATACATTCACAATTCATAATTAATTAAACAAACTAAAGTGGATTGGTTTTGGCATTTTAAAGCAAGCAATTAACTAAATTATTACATTAATAATTAAAAATAACTTGAACTGCTCCCGAGGATCATGAACCGGTCAAATCAACCCTTAAAAATGTTGAACCGAACCCCAACCAACAGAAAAACACCCAAATTGCCTCTTCCATCTTCTTCTTTGGTTCAGTTTGCTTTTGTTTCCATTATCGATCAATTACAACCTAAAATGGATTCTAATGATAACCTAAAAATTACAGACCTTTCTTCACTCATTAAAACCCATACGCAATAGGCCACTTACAATAATTGTATCAAATGGAAGCATAAAAAAAAATGTCAAAACCATAAACATTCACTTTAGCAACCACAATTTTTCATTCATGAAATGGTACCCACCATGCTCAAATTAATGTAAATAAAGTGCCTAAAACTTGCTCTGATACCAATTGATGGTGTTAATATAACACATGCAGAAGCAATTTGGATCTTAGGCACTCCAAGTACATCAATTATAGTAAATTAGCTAGCATGTTCAAAAGCATAAAAACTCAATGAGTTTGAATACTAACCTTTTGTAGTTCAAATTCTTTTTTCCTCAGGAACCGGTTTCGAACCACCACTAGTGTCCCCTACTATTATCCGACCTTAGAACGGGATTGTGAAAACCGGTGACTAACTAAACTTGATAGGAATTTAGTATATGTAAAGAGAGAGTTTTGAGAGATTTTCTGATATGAACCAAGAGACATCATTCATACAATATACTTCAATGAAGATGTGAAGAAAAAGGTTGTCAAAATTATCAAAAGATGTTTCAATTCATGCTACATTGAAGAAGAATAAAGTTTGATTGCTGTAAATTTTGGGTGGGTTATAATTTAGAGTTATTGTATTTTAAGACATTTTATTTAATTTCGGTTACATTTACATAATGGCTAATTATGGCCATAAAATGTGAATGTTACAACTTTTGGAATGCCTTTAATAGTTTCATTTTGAGGCTATATAAAGCCATGTATGTTGTATTTGTAAAGAGACTTGGAAAATATATTAAAAGAAGCATTTGTGCTTTTCTTTAGCCAATGGCTAAGTTTCTTTGCAACTCTATGTAGTTTAGGTTGCATGTAGAATCATTCAAGCTCGACATGATCAATCTTGCTTGTGGAGTGATTCGAATCTCAATCAAGTATTCTTGTCTTGAGATTTTTGATCAACAAGAATCATTGAAGCTAGACATGATCGATCTTGCTTCTGGAGTGATTCGAATCTCAAACAAAGTGTTCTTGGCTTGAGATATTCGATCGACAAGGTAATCCGAATCTTATTCCCCTTGTAGTTGATTCCTTATCATATCATTTTCTCAAACTTTTTCAAGAAGTCTACTCATGTACCTTGATCACTATATTTATAGAGTGATATTTGCATGTTCATTAAAATTGGAGATTACCCGATTTTACAATCAAAATTTCACTCAAATTTGTGGGGTTTATTTGGCAAACATGGAGCATTATGTTATGTTTTCGAAATTGTATGTATACAGCATGTTATGAATGACATGATGTCACAAGAAATGAATGAAATGTAACCCCGTTAGGATTATGTATGATACGTAGACTGAAAAATGAGAAATTACATGTTAAGCATGAAAGATGATAACAGGGTTATATTCATTAATGATAAAAGTAGAAATATTAGGGACCTCATGCATTATGTGCGCTCATGCATTTTGGGGATACCCCTATTCCATCACGAGGGTACGAACGCGTACATCTAATGGCAGGACAACGATCGTTATGTTTGCATAGCTCTGTCGTGACGGTGACTAGTTCTAACGGGTGTCCGGCCTAAGGAGCTCCCAAAGTATGCTGGCTGACAAGGATAGTGACGCAGCAGTGTGTGAATTGACTAGTGAGCCCATACTCACATGTATGGGCTGTGTGTAGAGTATATGGACACGTCCAAATTACCCGTTAGAACAGTACCGTAGGAAGACAGATTGAAAGATAGGTCCCATCATCTTTTTTGCATGTGATTGTTGCATTTAACCCCAATAGCAGGATCACTTACTGAGTATTTCTTTAAATACTCAAACCATGTGCTACTACATTTTTCAGGTTAAGGCAAGGCATTCCTATACGACTGACAACGACATCGCAACTTGAGACCATGACACATGCATAGGATAGTAGTATTTATTTTCTTAAACTTAGGCTAGAATAGGATGTTTTTAACTTAAACTCTTATTTATTTTATTCAGTCGTTTATTGTGTCATTTTAAAGATGTTATCGAAACACGTAAGTCCATGGCTGTGTTTTAAGATAAAGGTTATGTTTTATGAAATTTAAATGAAGTCTTCCGCATTCAATGTTTATGGTACGTATACAGTAGCGACCTTAAATTAAGCAGAAAATTTCGGGTCGTTACATGTACAATTTATAGATCTATGGTTGTAGGCGTTTTCAATTCACAAGACCTCGAGAAAAATGAAGAAGAGCGGTGGATAGAGAAGTAGAGGAAGAAAAGGGACGAAAATCGACATCGGAAACGATGGACAGAATAGAGAAAAAGGTCGCTGCAAAATCTTGTTGCGAGTCAAGTGAAGAAGAATGGATCCAACAAATCCCCATCCGAGTCAGATTCCACCCATGACTTGCCCTTCCAGCAACCAGCCCAGATGACACACCCTACACTTGTAGCAGCTCACGTCTGCAACCCATGACCCGTAACTCGCTACGCCTACGACCCATTAAATTGAAGCCAAATCCAAGCCTCGACCTAGTCCATTTGCAGCAGTCCGTGCTTGTAGCAATTCGAGAACACAAGGCCCAAATCATAGCCCAACTTGTAACCCGTGATCGCAGTCGAGCGTACGACTCATGACTGATGCTGTCAAAATTTAGTACAACTTATTGTTAGTTTGAATTAGTCAAGATATTCGAAATCAGTTAATATTTGGAGAATATATTAGTTATAGAATATATATTCAGTTAATATTTTCGTGATTTGATTGGTAGTATATTTTATTTTATTCTCAAGATTTAGTTAGTTTATATTTTCTTTATTTGTAGTTATTAGTTCCTATCTTGTATCCTATTTAAACATTGCGAATATCAATGAAGATTGAACCTTCGATCTTACTTCTATTTTCTCATTCTTAACTTTCTATTGTTTCGTTGAGTAATAATATTTTTAGATTTATTCACACTTGAGTGGTAGATATTGTATCAGTTGGTTTGAGAGCCAAGTTGGTAACCAAGGGTTTGATATTATTACTCAATGAGATGAATGGTGGAAGTGCTTCTATGGGTTAGCCATGGAAAAGCTTCTTGGCAATAATTATAATTATTGGAAGTTATGTATGGAAGCTTATCTACAGGGGCAAGATTTGGGGATTTAATTGAAGGTGATGACACAGAAATTCCAGCAGATATCCACAGAATGTAGAATTACGCTGACAATGGAAGATCAAATGTGGAAAAGTCTTATTTACCTTGTGAACTTTGATTAGCAAGGAATATATTGATCATGTTCGTGATTTAAAGTCACCAAAACAAGTATGAAAACACTTGAAAAGTTGTTCACTAAGATAAATACCGCTTGATTGCAATTTCTAGAGAATGAACTACCTGTGGTAACTTAAGGTAATTTTTCTATTAAAGAATATTTCTTGAAAGTGAAAAATTTGTGTTCTGAAATTTCAAAATTAGATGCTGAGGAGCCAGTGAGTGATGCTCGATTACGGCGTTATCTTATTCGTGGATTACAAAAAGACTTTATGCCCTTTGTTTGCTTAATACAAGGGTGGGCAAATCATCCTACAGTTATTGAATTGGAGAATCTTCTTTTCAATCAGGAAGCATTGATTAAGCAAATGACAAGCATCAACGAGTTTTCCCCAAAGTCAGTAGATGTGTTGTATGTCAAAGATCAAAGGAGACAGAATTTTCATTCAAAGCCTACATCAAGCAATGGGAATTAATTCAGAAGTGAGGAGTCGTCAAAAAAGTAATTTAAAGCTTGTTACAGGTGTGGAAAACTTGGTCATTTTAAACGAGATTTTCAAGTGAAAGTGGTGTGTCATCGTTGCGAAAAGTTAGGCCATATTAAGCCAAATTGCCGAGTTAAAATGGAGGAATCAGAAGCAAATGTTGTACATAAAAGTAAAAGTTCTTCAGATCCAATTTGGGAACACTGCTCAACCACTGAGGTTCTTGACCAACCAACAAATGTGACTTTAGCTGTACACCAAGATGATGTCTCTGCAAATGCTCATGCCTTTATAGACTACAATGAAGAATGGATTGTCGATTCCGGTTGTTCTCATCATGCAACTAGGAACAAAACTCTTCTATCAGATGTTCTTCCACATTGTCAAAAGAAGGTCATTGTGACAGCTGCCAATTCAATGCACCTATGACGAAAGAAGGAGATTTGAATGATGGGAGTTTTCTACTCAAGGACGTTTATCACGTTCCTGGTTTAGAGAAAAATCTTGCTACTGTATCACAAATAACAGATCAGGAAGGTATGTTCTTTTTGGTCCTAAAGATGTTTAAATACTTTCTAATGTGAAACATGTTGATGCACATATCCAGTTTTGTGGAAAAAGAAAAGAATCTTTGTATGTTTTATCAGCTAATGATGAATATATTAAGAAAGTTGGTCATAATGCAAGCTCAACTCTTTGGCATGCTCGTTTGGGTCATGTGGGTTTTCAGTTTATGCAGAAAATATCTACAAAACAACTTCTTGATGGTGTCCCTGTCCTTGAAGATATTTAGCATGATGAGGTTTGTCTAGGCTGCCAATATGGCAAGTCTCATCATCTTCCTTTCACAAGCTCAAAGAGTAGAGCTTCAACAGTATTGGAATTGATTCATTCTTATCATTTGGGATCGACGCGAACAACAAGTTATACCGACCTTCCTTACGTGATGGTGTTTGTGAATGATTTCTCTCACTTCAGTTGGGTATACTTCTTAGAACATAAAAGTAAACCTTTTTCAAAGTTTATTTAGTTTAAGCGTGTTGTGGAAAAAGAATTTGAATAGAAAATCAAGTGCTTACGCACTAATAATGGAGGGAAATTTCTTTCAAATGATTTTATGGAATACTGTAAGGAGCATGAGATTTAGCGTCAATTGACTTGTCCAGAAACCTCGCAAAAAAATGGGGTGGCTGAACACAAGTTAGCTCATCTTACATCAGTTTGCTTGTCTTGGCTGCATGCGGAGAGTCTTCCAACAGAGTTATGGGCATCAGTTTTTCAAACAGCTTGCCATGTTATAAATCAGCTTTCTCTATGGCTAGGGACAGAATCATCACCATTCGAGCTGATTTATCATCGTAAACCCAATGTGGGTTATATTCGTATTTTTGGGTTTATTTGTTATATTCATGTACTGAAACATAATCGAACTAAACTTGACCCAATAGTCATACTAACTTTACGCTTTCTAAAAACTGAAACTAGGAGGAAAGAGTCCGAGCGAATCAAACCAAAGCAGGATCAGCTATAACTTTGGCCTTGAGCCGTCACAAAATGTACTCTCTGACTGGCTTGAACCGTTCATTTAGGATGATAAAATGAAGTGGAAGACCTCCCTTTTATAGTAAAGGCCAACCCGCCACTTCTCAACTTTACCAATGTGGCACAAAGTTTCCCTTCTTTTATTTATTTTTTATTTTTTGTTCATACATCATACACGTCAAGAAGAAATTTTCGTCCTTGAAAGTGTCTTAATATTGGAATTACTTGCATACTTCTCCTTGATCTCTTCCCTCTGTTTTCACATGGTTTCTTTAGTTTCAAAGTCTTGTAAAGATCATTTTACCTCTACATATTTTTTTTTCTTTCTTTATGAGCATAACAAATAATCTTTAATGATATTTTTTACTAAAAAAATGTTGTGCCAGTTGGTTGGTTGGTTTCATATTAGAAAGTTGCAATTGACCATCATTTTTTTTTTGTTTTGTTTTTAGGAAAATTGACCTGAGATATATTGGTTTTATGATCTTAACCTTCCCATTTTTAATTATTATACATATTTTCTTTTTGTCCTAATTTGTTACCCTTTCAATGTTAAAACCTGAAATATTCCTTAATCTTGAAAGGGTTTTGTGTAGAATAATATCCGAGTAAAAGAGAGTACATGAATAAAGCAAGATTACATCCGATAAAGTGATCCAGAGTATAGATGAATAAGAAATACTTAAAAAGAATTGAAACTTACTACCTATATCAACAAGATGCACTTTCTTTTTTGTTGGCTTAATCATACGAACTTAGAGATTAAATGTGCTTTTCTTGGAGCAATTTTATGATGGAAGACCTCTTGAGAATTTTTGTAGCAAACATGTGAGTGAGGAAAACACATGCTGGAAGGACCCATGTTTGTCTGTGGAGATAGTTTTTACCCTTAGAAGCGAGAAGTAAATAACCTTACAATATTGTTAGGAGAATGTTAGGGCCATTAACTACCAAATCCAGAGTTCGAAAGCTTGCACATGGGTCGATTCAATTAAAAACTTGAAACCCTACCAAATTATCAACATCCAAAGAACTATAAATTCCCAAAAGAATCCTCCAACTTTTATTAGACTTAAATATAACATCTTAAGTCTAAAGAAACCCCACTGCTCTCTACAAAATTATTACATGTGAAAGCAAGAAAAAAGAAAAAAAAAAAAAAAAAAGGAGGTTTTGTGGGACCAAAATGAGTGAGAGAGATTTTACTTCATTTTTTTTCCAAGGGTGTATCAATTCAAACTTCCCATAATGAAGATTTTTTAAGTAAAATCCATCATAAAATGCTGCCCAAATGCAGTTTTTAACGTTGCCATTTGCCTCCCTGAGTTTTAAATGCTCATTTCTCTCCGTGAGTTTGTTTGATAATTGTAAATAGTCATTTGCCATTTGCCTTGTTAAATGCCAATTTTTTCCTATAGCTTGTTAGTTTGATCGTGCAAAACATGTGTTAATAATAATGCTTGATTCCAAAGCAAACAGTAAGGTAATACTGAAGCTAGTTAGAGTCTTCATTTTTTTTAAAATAATCAAAATATTGAAGCTAGTTAGAGTCTTCATTTTTTTTAAAATAATCAAATTTATTTGGTTGATGTTTAATCATTTGGATTTTGGTTCATTATCTAGAAAAAAAAAATTGTTAGGAACATAGTGTTAAAGAAGTTGATTTAAGGTTAATATCCACTTTAAAAATTAATTCTTAGGAATGTTTTGAGATTGGGTATCCATAGTTGTTGCATAGATATAAATATCAATTCTTTTTCATTTGCTATTTTTGGTGGAGATGGAAAAACAAAGTTGTGTTAAACATAAACTAGAAGTTTGCATTTTCTATATTTTTTCCTTAATTACAATTCTAAAGTAGATTTAATGCAGAGTTATAAAAGGTTCTTTTAACCATGTTTATCAATTTTTTATTCTTGTTAAACGTTAAACGTTAAACGTTAAACCAAAAGAAAAATAGATATGACTAATAAGAATGAGAGAATCACAACCAAAACAAAATTTAAAAGGTGTGGTCGAATGTTCAAATATTCAAATTCATCCCTAGTCAAAATTGTCTAGTTTGTCTACTTTGGCACGTTATGTATCATCGTCTGCTTCACAGTTTTAAAACACATCTTTAAGGAGAGATTTCCACCCTAAATTTCCCTGTTTAACCTAAGACCGATTTAACACATTTAATGCGGAATTACTTTAATGAACCGTTATTATAAATTCCATATTAGCTTTGTGCCTCATTTATTACCTCGGGCATAAAGAAATACAAAGAAAGAATGAAAGACATTATTGAATTAAATGTCCTACACTAACCAATGACCTAATAATTATAAATACAATTGAACCTATACTAACATATACTCTATTAAATGAAAATACAACTCAACCTATAGTTTATTAAATGCATATGCAACTCAGCCTATACTGAGCTATACTATCGTCAAATGCAAATACAACTCAACCTATATTATTAAATTTAAATGCGAAACTTATCCCTTGCATATGCATCAGACTCGTGGTTGCGAAGCCTTCGTCGGTCTTACAGGGGCGCCTTCAATCGGGACTATGATGCAAGAACATGCGAATGCAATGACGAGACGTAGCATTACAGTCTATTTTCCTACGGCACTATCCTAACGGGCAGCTTGGATTTGTACCATATACTCTACACATGGCCCATATGTGCGAGTATGGACTCACGAGTCGGTTCGCATACCTCAGGCCCCTTTCCTTTTCGGGTGAGCATGCTATGTTAGATACCCATTAGAAACAGTAGTCGTCACGGCAGTATTACGTAAAACATAATGATAGTTTTTCTGCCCAGTGGTGTACGTGTCCGTACCATCGTGAAGGAATACAAGTATCCCCAAATGCATGAGCACACATTAATGCATGAGGTCCCAATATTTTTCATTTTCAACATTATTAAATATAAGCCCTGCAATCATTTTATTCATAACATATCATTTATCATATCGTTCATGTTTATACTGGGGCAAGCTGCTCATCAAAAGACAGCAAGTTCTCTTCCAAGCCCGTGTGAACATAATTTAAAGAAAAGGGAATCAATGTAGCCCTTTCAAGAGAAAAAGTAAGAGTCGGTAAGGATTGTGAACATAATTAAAAGGGAAACCGACAATAAGAGAAAAGAAAATATCTTGTAAATGTTAAAGAGTTTTGGATTGCATGAAAATAATATTATAACAAACCTAAATAAATATTTTAAGAGTCTATTTATGCAAAGACTCTAATGTTAGCATGAAATTTAACACATGGACCAATTTACATTAGAAAAATAATTTTATAGAAGTTCCAAGTTGAAACTAATGTTATAAGCTCACATAGGTTGACTTGGATTTTAAAGGGCAGAATTGAACTTTCATGAAGGATAAATTCGTGACAACATTTTAAGCTAATCAGGTAAGTGGTCTTACTATCAGGTCAGTCAGAAGACTTGTCTTATGTATGACGAAAACTGCCCAGTGGCCCTTGCAAGTGTCATTTATACTTTATGTTATATGATGATGTGATGATGTTATATGATGACGTGATGACGTTAGATGATGATGTGTTGATGTTATATGATGATGTGTTGATGTTGTATGATGACTTGATGATGTTAGATAATGATGCGATGATGTTATATGATCATGTGTTGATGTTATATGATGATGTAATAATGTCATGTGATGACGTGATGACATTATATGATGATGTGATGATGTTATATGATAACTTGATGACGTTAGATAATGATGTGATGATGTTATATGATGATGTTATAATGTACATGATGTTGATGATGAATAATAATAATAAGATGATGCGACACATATGATAATGAAATGACTTAATATGACGATGTTCCATATATTAAGATGGTGTACATGTACTAAATGTCACGATACATTATCACGAAATTTTTTTAAAGACACAACCCTGATTAAACGAATGATGATGAATGTATGAAGGCCGATGCTTGCATGTTACTTAGAGTATGTGTGAACGGTGTATAGGGTTGTGTCTTAAAGATGATTTAAAGATGAAAATTATAGGGACGTCATGCATTTTGTCTGTTCATATGCATTGGGATACTTCCTCATTGATGATGATGAGTGCAGATGCACACAATAAGATGATGAGGGTGTTCATGGACATGACACTATGGGGTTCTGCTGACATCCGAACTCGCTACAGATTAGCTTGACCAAAGAGGGTCCAGGGGGTGTGCGAGCCCCCTGGGGATTCATACTCACACGTGTGGGTCGTGTGTAAGGAAATACTACACATCCAATTTGTCCGAGACTGGAGCCACCCCTATGATGATTTTTAAATGATAGGTCCCTGGATCATGAGTTGCATGTGTTTGCTTTCCCTAACCCCAATAGTGGGTCACTTACTGAGTATTTCTTAAAATACTCAAGTCATGTGCTACTTCTTTTCAAGTAAAGACAAGGCGTCCCTGTACGGCTGACGATGGCATCGCAACTTGAGACCATGACACATGCATATGGTAGTCACATTTATTTTCTTAGACTTGGGCTAAAATATGATGTTTTTAATATAAAGGTTTATTTATTTTCTTTAGTCTTTTATCTTAGGGTTTTAAAGGTGTTTTCAAAACACATAAGTCCATGGCTGTGTTTTAAGATGAAGGTTTTAAATGTTTAATTTTGCATACGAGTTTAGATGATGATGACGGTAGCGACTCTAGGTAAATAGAAATTTAGGGTCGTTATATCTCATGTATCATTGTGTGTTCATGCATTTGGGGATACCTCTTCATCTTTTACGATGGTATGAACGCATACACTACAAGGCAAGAAAACTATCATTATATTTGTTATAATGCTACGAAGTTCGCTATTCCTAACGGGTGTCTTACATCAACAACTCCCAGATTATTCTCGCCTGGCAAGAAATGGGCCCAAGAGGTGTGCGAACTGATTGGTGGGTCCATACTCATACCTATAGACCATATGTAGAATAGTAAATATACATCAAATTAACCTGCTAAGGATAGCTGCCTAAGAAATATAGACTGATATGATAGGTCCCACTCATGATTGTATGTGCTTGCATCTAATCTCAAGTCATATGCTACTCTTATTTTTCAAGGTAAAGGCAAGGCTCCCCTGTACGACTGATGGTGGCATCGCAACCTACGAGACCATGACACATGTATAGGAGAGTTTGCAAAATTTGAATTTCGTAGACTATACGTTAGTATAAGTTAGTATGCATTTAATTTTGTAGCATATAGATTAGTATATGGCAGTTTTACTTTATGTTATTTCACTTTTTGGTATTTTATTTTAAGGACCTTCTAGAAAACATGCATGTCCACAATAACGTTTTATGATAATGTTTTGAATGAAGTATTTTCACATAAAATATTAATTATGTGTACAGTAATAACTTTAGGTTAAATAGGAATCTAGGGTCGTTACATATTCTAAACACATAAAAAAAAAATGAATGCTATAAATTGTCTTTATTTGATTTGTTGTTTACTTTTGCATAACTTTTAATGTTTTCACTTGTTTGTCTCTCCAATCTCTATGGTCACCTTGTAAAGTGACGATTCTTAATTAAAAGGAAGGAGAACCTCTAATGACCTATTGCAAGTTGAAAGCCAATGATTTAGGTAATAAGGGTGTTGCATGATGCAAAATTTTCAACGACCCCATCTTTATATATATATATATATATACATACATACATACATTCATATAATTGATAGTTTTTTTTAAAAAAAAAGAAGTTTAACTACAACGGAAAAAAAGATATTCAACTTCTACAGGCAATTTATAAAAAAATAATTATAGTTTGAATGTTAAATTAGAAGTTTAATACTTTTAAGTTCCAGAGCCAAGAATTTTTTAATGCTTAATGGTTTATACAACTTCATGGTATGAGATATTATTTTTAACTTTTTTTAGTTAAAAAAAAAGAGTGTAAAGTTCAAATTTTTTACCTCTTATCCAAAGACTTTGTAACTTAATTTGTACCCATGTGACATAAATTTTTAATGGAAGGATATGGTACCCATGTGACATAAATTTCTAATACAAGGAGCATATCCTTCTGTTCAAACAAGAATATTGTAACTACTCTAGATTTCTACATTCCTAAAGTCCCTACGGTAATCATAACTTAATCATTTTGTGAAGAAATAAGCGTTTAAACTTCATCATAAAATATAGACTTCATCTTAAAACACTGGAATAGAGCTATGTGTTCGAAAACATCTTTAACACGACACAACAAAATATTAAATGAAATAAATTAACATTATAATTAAAAACACTCTATTCTAATCTAACTCTAAGAAAATAAATACAACTAACCTTTGCATGTTTCATGGTCTCGAATGGCTATGTAGTCGTTAGTCGTACAGGGGTGTCTTGCCTTTACCTGAAATAGCAGTAGCACGTAACTTGAGTATTATAAAAAATACTCACTAAGTGACCCTACTATTGGGGTTAGATGCAAACATATACAATCATGTGTAGGACCCATCGTATAAGTCTATATTCCTTGGTGTTTATACTAAACGAGTTAATGGGATGTGTATTTACTGTTGTACGAATGTTCCACACATGCGAGTATGAACCCACCAGTCGGTTCGCACACCTCTTGGGCCCCTTTCATGGTCTGGCGAGCATTCTCTAGAGTTGTTGATGTCGGATAACTGCAAGACATAACGATCGTTGTAGCATTATGATAAACATAATGATCATTTTCTGCCTCGTAGTATACGTGTCCATTTCATAGTAAAAGAGGGGTATTCGTGGATGCATGAATGCACAATGATGCATGAGATTCCAACAGTTTTATTCATTATCATGTAAGACAACCCCTTCCATTTTTCCTTCATATCATATAATCTTTATCATAGTTTCCTTACATAAATTGTGGTTGTGCATTATGTCCACACATTTTTGTCGTATATCATTCATATCATGCATCGTGTCATATCATGCATACATCATATCATCAGCATATCATGTTCTAAATCGCCAAACGAGTTATACCATAACATTTATCATATCATCAGTACATCATCATATCACGTGTGATCATAACATTCACGCATCATCAAATAGTCACGTTGTATAACGAACATATCATGGACTTATCATCTCGTAAACATATCATAATCATATTGTTTTGAAAACACATCACTGTCATATCGTTACATAAACATAACCTAGTCATATTCTTTCATAAACATATCATGGTCATATCATTTCATAAACGTATCAGAGTCATGTCATTTCATAAACATATTCTTATCATATCGTTTCATAAATATAGTCATCTCATTTCATAAACATATCCTTGGTTTCATAAACATATCATAGTCATGTCATTTTCTAAATGTATCCTAGTCTTATCATTTCATAAACATAATCTAGCCATATCATTTCATAAACATATCCTAGTCGTATCGTTTCCTAAACGTATCCTAGTCTAGTCACATCGTTTTATACACACACAATAGACACATCGTTCCGTAAAGATTTCACACATATCAAGCATATATCATGTATAGAACCACAAGGCACATGTCATCATACAAACATCAACTTTTAACCAAACCGATAGTAAGGTCACTTACTTGGTTTGCATTAGCAGGCGTTCTCCTTACACTCGAGTACAATTGACTACGTGAATTTTAGATCCCGACCTTAAGGCAAGTGCTACATATTAATTTATGTCATATTACTCGTTCAAAACTACAAAATAATCTTTTTCTTTTTCTTTTTTACATTATTATAGGTTACCACTAAAAGTGAAAAATGCTGTCATTTGTTAATAAAGAGTAAAAAATAAAAACTCATACAATTATGCTATAATTTTACTTAGGAACATTCCTTGGAATATCATATTTACACTGAAGCTTAATAGTCCGTCACTAGTAAATCCACAATAAAGTGAAACTGGGTTATTATTCTCCCCGAATAAAGAAATTTCATACACTATTCTTAAGAGCCTCAGTATTGTCTCCGTTTTCCTCTATTTCATCAAAGTAGTCCTCTCGAGCATTTCCAGCCAACATCAGGGCAACCAACCAGAAGAGGGATGAATCAAGGGATAGAAATGCACCACCACCCAGAAGACCAGTCTTAGCTGTCGGGCATGCATTCTCGAGATTGTGATGAACATTGCGAATCAAGTGAATTTGCTCGGTGACTGTAGGCCATAAGAGCAAAGTTATAGCCAATCCAGTTGTGAACCTGCAAACACAGAGGTAGCTTGATTGATAACGTTTCGAAATCACTTTTTAGGTAACAATTAAGAGTAATGGATGTGATTTGGAAAGAGAAGTTACAGGGCAATGTTGAAGAAAATAGAGAAACTGGTGCTCTTAAACAAGGCACCTCGAGGAACAGATTTTCATTGATATGGATAGAATATAGAGAAGTATCCTGCAATTGAAGAAGCAAGAAGAAACGCAACAGAAAGATATCCCAAGGCCACAGTTGGGTCCGTTGGATACTGACAGATAACAATGCCTTTGCCTGGGATGGGAGTTCCAGATGCAGGCTGCCCATAAGCAAACACAACAAGAAAGGATAATGAACATCAATAAGGGAGCTTGTGATATTGCATGGGTTGGGAGATTCTCATCTTGTGATTGTTTCAAATTCACAAATATCTACACAATAAGAATCAAACAATTTATGAACAGAAGGTTACCTTCTTGTTCTCAGCTATGACTCCAAATATAAAGGATATCACACCTAAAGTTGCAACAATAAGAGACATTATCTTGATAGACACGGCCATTGATCCCAAGATAAATGGAACAAAAGAGTTTTTCAGAAAAATTGGCAACAGAATATGGAATGAGATTAGTGAATGCTTGATATTTATAGTACTCACTATCGTCCAATGCAGATAGTGTAATCTACGTAATCTCCAAAGACATAATTAAAATATGGAATTAAACCGTTTTTCTTTTGTTGGGTTGTTTTTTTTCCTTTAATTAGGAATTATATCGTCTTTTGAAATCCACATGGAAAATGATTCATTGAGAAATAAAAATGGACTTTTAAAAAGTCACTTGGGCCAGCTAGCATTGGTTTTATCTAGGGTTAATTTTTAACCCTTTTAATGATTGGCCGCCCCAAACAAACAAAAAAAACAAACAATGAACAATTTGACGCATGTTTGTGTTCAAAATTACGTGGGAATAACTTAATCAATCTAACTTTTATGATTTTAGTTTTTTATTTTTGAGCATATGGACAAGAAAAACATAAAGCAAACTACTAAATAGAGAGTCGACTGGTCGAGGGTGATTTCCATGCCAAATCATCATAGGTCTATGTCTTCAGGCGTAAGTAACAAGCTCATGTTGACTAGATTAATGTGTCTGACCGTAATGATCCCACGAGAAAGGTTCAGGTCGATAAAAAACGAACAACAAAATACACTGATTGATGCATGTGGGAGTGTTCAAAATTACTTGTGAACCACCCGATGAATCCAACCCAATTATTATAATTTGAGTTCTTTTTAGCGTGCATAAAAGAAAAAACATTAAAAAAAACGAAGTAATGCATAGATGGAAGGTGATAAGATGGTCGAATTGTGGAGGGTGATCCTCGAGCCAAGAAATCAACTGTGTATGTTTTTTAGCGTGTGTAGCAAGCTCACGAGCAACCTAGTTGCACTTATGATTAACAAAAAGATGGTCTTGGTCTCTACTGCAACGATGCTAGTTGCAGATAGAATTAACAAACGTTTGGAAGTTGTTTACTTATCAAAGTATTTGGTGCAAAAGGTTCGAGAGGATAGCCTGATATTCTTTAAGCAGTAAGAAATGAACACACACCTTTAATACTTTAGAAATACCTTCATAAAGAAATACTCTTTTGACTGTTGGGTTTTATGTCCTACAACTCATAGTTTGTAAACAAAAACATATTCTATTTTCAATAAAGTTATTATTGTTGTTTATTCCGTAAAGATTGTTATTGAATAAAGTGAACTTTATGATTATTAATCTAAATCCAATAAACTAAGAACACTCTGACTATAGTATGATTACTTGAACTAGATGTAGAGACATACGAGTGGACCAAGTTCAAGTATATAGTCAAAATGATCTATAGTATGGGAATAAGGCTGAGTACCTTATCCTGGGGACACTATGGATGCAGCCCGCTTTTGTATAAGACATAAACAATGTGATCACTAAATTGTACATGTGGAGACATGTGAGTGGGGGTGTCCTATGCAATGAGTATTGCATAAGATCGGACCATGAAGAAAATCACTCTCACTTTATAATGTCGTTTACTGTTGAGACTGATTTTCTTTTCATTCGATGACCTAGATAACTCGATTTTAATCCTGAGCTAACCATGAACTCCTGTTTATTCGAAATTATCCTTAGATTTGCATGGGTGAGAGTGGCTCGAGTTTGCCGACTCAATACGCCTCCCATTTCAAGGGTAAGACTGGGTGAATGGCTCGGGACGTGGGGTGTAAGATGGAATTCGTTCCTACCCACTTTTAGGGATAGAAGAGAGGTAGTTCCCTTAAGCACTGACTCCAGGTCTTGAACAAGGGGCCCCACCCTCTCATTGGCCTGAGAGGGATTCGGTTTACTGGTTGGACCACAAACCAATTGTTCATTAGAGGATCAGTGAGACATAAGGAACAAGAAGTAACTTCTGGGGTAAAACGGTAAATTGACCCGGCTCTAGTTACGAACAACTTGTGAAGGATCGACTTACTAATCATGGTTATATCAAATGGATAGGAATATACTTATAGTGAGGGGAGTGCAACTACTAGGCTATAGTGGAGTGTCCTAGTAGTTAACGAATGTTGGTTAACAAGGTTAATGAGTTTAACCGGTTAATCTTGGATCGTTGGAGCCCATGATTTATAGGTTCATTAGGTCCCTCTGCTAGCTGGACTAAACCATAGAACAGTGTGACGAGTGAGTTCAAAGTATTCGAATTCAAATTAGGGAATATGTGCTACATATATATATGATATATTTAACCGCATTTTTGTTTTATTTACGAATTAAACAAAAAGAGAGAATCTAAGATATTTAAATAAGATAAAATATCTTAATCAAATATACGTCGGAATTGATTGGGATTGACATTCGAATTAATATTAAATATTAATTAAATATTTTAATTAATCATTTAATATTACTTTAATTTAAAATTAATTATTCAAATCCATGGTTGAATTAAAATGAAGAAAGTCAAAATTTAATGGAAAAATACATGTTTGAGTTAGTGGAATTTTGAGGTGTCAAAATTTTGTTTAACCAAAATTGCATGCTTGTCAAATAAATCCCACAAATTTTAGTGGATTTTTTAGTGTCAAAATTTGGTGAACTCAAACTTGCATGAACATGCAAACATGACCGGGAAAAAACCTTGAAAAAAACCTCTCACAAACTCTCTATTCATATATACTAAATTCCTCCCAAGTTTAGTCACTCACCAGATTCCACAATCCCGTTCTAAGGCCAGAGAATAGTGGAGAAGACATTAGTGGTGATTCAAAACCGGTTAGTGATGAAAAAGAAACTTGAGCGACAAAAGGTTAGTATTCAAACTCATTGAGTTTTAATGGTTTTGAACATGTTCGCTAATTTACTATAATTGATGTACTTAGAGTGCCTAAGATCCAAATTGCTTCCGCATTTGTTATATTAACACCATTATTGACAAGCTCGATACAACTAACTAAATATTTAATTTGATCTAATGTCATCGTACTTTTTCCACTAGGGTCACGAACTGCAACACCAATGACCGCTCCACTATTTCTTATAACTATATTAAACTTCAATTTGATGGAGAAGGTTTATCGATCAACAATATGAATGACGGAATAGTAACGAACTCCCATTATCAACTTACGAACTATCAAATGTTTGATGCTCAATCCCACTTTTTGATGTAAGATATAAAATTTTTAGATTTGGATAGTTGGATCATAAATACCCCTACATGTATAATTAGGAAGCAAAAGAAACAAAAAAAAAATATCTAATATTTAAAATATCTCGTAAAAAATGAAGGGTGAATAACACAAATCATATCTTCTTTTCTTTTTTATTTTGATATATATATATATATAACACTTTTAGGTCATGTAGGTTTAACTATAAATGCGAGGTTGTACAGTTATACATAGGGATATAAAGGGGAAAAAACTCTTAAATATGGCATTTATGCGAATTTTACCCTTTCACTATAAGTATTATAGCTAGCAATATTGTGCCAATTGTATGGAGATAGGCACGGGTTGAGTTGAAAAAATCTTTTAGGTCAATTTAAAATATTAGTCGGTGACTCGAGCAATCAAAATACAGTCTAAAACTCATGGATTGAGTTGGATCGGATTATCGGGGTTGTTATTTTTTTTATATAATTATTTAAAAAAACTCATACTTATCCACCATTCTCGTTACATTAATAACTAAAATTTATAAAATTTAAATATCAAACATATTAATTATTACTCATTTTTGTTCACCTTATGTTTGGGTGATTTGATTTTGTTTATATTTTAGCTAAAAATATGTTTTTTTTTTTGTTTAAAATTTTAAAAGATTACATTGGTTCCATATTTTATAATTGAACTTTTAAAGTACATCTATTTACTTCATACTACTCGCTTCAAAACTACTAAATAATTTTTATTTTTTTCACAATTTTAGACGAAAACATTATTATAGGTCACCACTCCTTTGAAAGAGTTTAGTCACATCGAAGTTGAAAATGAAAAATGTTGGCCAAAAATGAAAACTCATACAATTATGCTATAATTTTACTAATGAACGTTACTTGAAATATCATATTCACAATTAAGTCCTTAATCACAAGTAAATCAACAGTAAAGTGAAACTGTTAAGAATGAGAAACAAAAGTGGGATCGAAAGTACGATATTCATTAATGTTCACAACGTTTAAATAGAATACAAGCTACCAACTAATACCTAAAAATAAGGGGTAAATATACTACTCATAAAATTCTAAGATAAAATATTAACGGATTACGAATATCTAAGATATATTCTAGAACTAATTATTATAATATATAGTCCAAATATTATATCTTAATACTCCTCTTCAAGTTGGAGGATGTATGTCAATCACACCCAACTTGTCTTTTAAAAAACAAATTGATGGCTTCCCAAAGCTTTAGTGAAAATATCTGCCAATTGCATTTTAGTCAGCTTGTAACTTTTCTCGAACTATATGACAATCTATTTCAATGTGTTTCGTACGTTCGTGAAAAACTGGATTGGCTGCTATGTGTAATGCTGCTTGATTATCACAATACAATAATGCTGGTTCGGACAATGGAACTTTCAAGTCCTGAAGAATGTATCTTAACCAAGTTAAATCGAAACAAGTATTTGCCATAGCTCGATACTCGGCTCCTGCTGATGATCTGGACATATTGGTTTATTTTTTAGACTTCCAAGAAATAATTGAATTTTCGAGGAAAATGCAAAACCTAGAAATAGACCGCTTGGAAGTTCGATAACCACCCCAGTCTTAATCGCAATATGCTTGTAATCTTAAGTTGTTTTCAGATGGTAGTAGAAGTCCTTAACTAGGGGTACCTTTGATGTATCTCAAAACTCGAAGAGATGCCTCCCAATGTGGTTTTCTTGGTTCATGCATAAATTGACTAAGAATACGAACTGAATACACTATGTCAAGCCTAGTAACGATTAAATATATTAATCTGCCAATCAACCGTCTATATTTATTTGGATCATTCAACTTCTCTCCTTCTGTTAAAAAAAGTTTCAAATTTTGCTCCATAGGAAATTTTTCTAGACATGCTCCAGTAAGACCTATGTCTTGAAGAATGTCTAGAGCATACTTCCTTTGGGACATAAAAATTCCTTTTCTAGATCGAGAAAATTCAATGCCTATGAAATATTTCAAATTTCTTAAATCTTTGATAAGGAATTTCTCGAGTAAACTAGTCTTGAGATGTTGAATTTCTTTGAGATCATTGCCTGTCAACAGAATATCATCAACATAGATAAGAGCTGCAATGAAAGAAGTACCTTTACTCTTAGTAAATAAAAATTAATCTGATTTGGACTAAGTGTAGCCTGCATTTTGTATAGTGGTAGAGAATATGGAGAACTAATTGCGAGAAAGCCTGTTTTAAACATAAAGAAATTTATGGAGCCGATATACTGTATTCTCCCCTGTTGGCGAATACCTGGTGGTAAAGACATATAGACTTCCTCGTCTGTATTACCATGGAGAAAGGCATTTTGAACATCCAACTGATGAGTGAACCATTTTCGACCAGCGGCAATAGTGAGTAACCAACGAAGCGTAGTTATCTTCATTGTAGGAGAAAATGTCTCTTTGTAATTAATACCTTCAACCTGAGTGTATCCCTTTGCTACCAGTCGAGCTTTATAACATTCAATAGAACCATCAGATTTGTGTTTAATTTTTTATACCCAATGACAACCAATAGCTTTATGGCCAGGTGATAGAGCAACGAGAGACCAAGTATGATTACGTTTTAAAGTTGTAATTTCATCATTCATAGCCTGCTGTCATAATGGGTCGCCAACTATCTCATCATAGGTTTTAGGTTCTGTTTGGGCTAGAAAAGCACGTTGAGTAGGAGAAGAACGAGAGAATGAAAGGAAATGATGAAGGGGATACCTAGGTAGCTTTCTAGTTCGAGCAATGTTCGATGTATAGTACTCTCCTACACACGACCCAACTACAAGCACATGGACTCACCGGGGCTCATGTACCCTTTAGGCTTCTCTCATGGACTCACGAGTTTGTGAATTATGCATATATAATTCCTATCAAATCTTTCGTACATAGCATAACTTACATGACATGATCAATGGAGGTTTGTGCATCATAAATTATCATCATGATAACGTATTATTACAACATAGTGTAGTCACACTATAGTATAACTTATAAACATGGCATAACACAATATTGGATAGCATAGCAATCATAATTATGACACGTGCAAGAGTAACGAGTATGCGTCATAATACGTAACAGAATTCATCCAACCAATCAAATAATAGAGCCACTCACTTGAGTAGATTAAAAAAGGGTTGTTAGTTTATCATTGGAGCTACTCCAAATTCGTCCCTTGAAATCAAGTCCGCTTATGTGAATTTAGGATAAAAGATTAAAGCAAATTAAACAAATTTATCTACATAACGTTCACGATTAAACCTCTAGTTAGCTTACTATACTTTAATTTAACCAAACAATGGTCATACTCATCTCAAATGTTATAAAAAGTGCAAAAGCGGACTATAGAAGGGTAAAAATTAGTAGGAAAAGGGTTCAAAGTAGTGAAACGGATTAAAAATTTGTAAACCAAGCCGTTCAAGTCATTTGAGCCGCTACTGTACCAAGCCACTAAGTTGATGCTATAAAGGGATACAGGTTGGGCTTGATGCGCAAGTAAGGACATGTATCACAGGATCAGGATATGCACACATCTTGCAGTCTAGGTCAGACTATTATTGAGTCAAACGCTTAGGTTATGAGACTACTATGCTAAGGAACGAGCGTTTTGGCCCGAGTGCCAACTGTGTCGAAGGATGTGCTCATTGGCTAGATGCGTGTTGGGTCTACAGTGAGTTGCTGGATCGGCACCTAATGAAGATTGTTAGGCTGCCACATTCGCATGGGCTGACTGGGTTTGTTTTTGGTTATTGCGCCAATGGGCCACGACTGCTTGATGGTTACAAACCTATTTGGTTCGGACAAAGATTTGAGGTTTTGGTTTGCAGTTCACAGAGGCTAAGGGTTTGATTTTGGCTCGCATTTCGAGCCTCAGGCTTGGACATGAATAGATTCGTTTGACCTATCCTTTTCTTTTTGTGTTTCCTCTTATTGTTTACCCAATTTTTATCCAATTTTCAATCCATTTTGGTCTAACTTTGATTTGTTACCACTCATAAATTTCTATGGCATTAATCTTATTTTGATGTTTCATTTTTCTATGATATTTGTCCTAATGCTAAAATAGAAAGAATATTTAAAATACTATGAAAACATGTGAAAAGTTTGATATTAAATTTCAAGACACTTTGTTTTCTAATTTTAACATGATTAGTTTTTACCCATCATTTTCTAATCTTGAAAATAAATGATTCTAAGTCTGATCTAAAAATTGTAAAAAAATTCATACAATTAATGTGTAATAGCTAAGTCTACTATGAGCATATATTGTCCTATTGGCATTTCCCAAATAATTCTAAGTTAGATCAAAGATGGTAAAGAAATAGTCTTTCGACAAGTCCACCTCTAGTAGATATTGTCGTCTTTTGAATTTTCCAAATTATTAATGTCCAAGCTAAAAATTGTATTAAAAAAAAAAGGGTCATTTTGGGTTTACACTTTTGCCCTTCCTCTCAAGGTTTTAAAATACGTATGCTAAGGAGAAATTTCCACACACTTGTAAGGAATGTTTCATTCTCTTCTCCAATCGATTTGGGACCTCACAATCCACTCCCATCAAGGGCTCAACAACCTCACTGGCACACCATTCGATAACTGAGCCTTTGGGCTCAGGATCCTCGCTGGCAAACCGCCCGATATCTTCCTCTGATATTACTTGTAACAACTCAATTCTACTTCTAGTGGATATTGTCCTCTTTGGCTTTCTTTTCTAGGCCTCCACCCAAAGATTTAAGACATATGTGCTTAGGAGAGGTTTCCAGACCTTTTACGAAATTTTGTTCTCCTCTTCCATCGATGTGAGATCTCACATGACGTAAAAGATCATTTAAGAACAACATCTTAAAATTTAAGGAAAATTCCTTATTCGTGCTTTTCGAATTCAAATTGAAAAACTTGCTGTAATCTACCAACAATTATGTTTGATTTGGAAATCTCTAGGCAAAAGTGACTCTACAATAAAGATTGAGAGAGAGAAAGAAGTTAGTTGGCAAGTGTTTTAGGGAATGAGCCTATGAGCGGAGAGTAAACTTGGGAAAGTGGGTTAAAGAAACCATGTTTTATTTCTTTATTTTTCTACCCTTAAATGAAGATTTTAATTATCTTTATTCCCAATTAATATTTACAACAAGTCTCCTTTAGATCTAGACAATTGTGTGAAGTCCTTTAAAATTTTATTGAGTTCACGATTTAAAATTTAGACCTAAATAACTAAAGATTTAAATTCTTTCTTTAGAAGCCAAATTTGAAATTTGGCTTAAAAAATGATTCAACTATAGGCACTTCATTTGGGGTGTCGATGAGAAGGGGTTTCCTGTGTACCATAGTAAAACAAAGGTATTCAAGCTCATTCATCAATGGACTTCTTAGACCAAATCATCACCTTTACTTCACTCGGCATGAAATCTTTTCTTTTCTTTAGAAGCGATGTACTTACTACAATTCTATTCTAATAAAAGCAAGTCTATTGAACATTTGAGTTATCAATTATTTGATATATTTTTCACAAAAAAAGTGCATGCATGTCGATGAGATATCCAAGTTGCTATTGAAGAATAAAAAACAGACGTCAACATGAATATTAAGGTCTCAATTTTATTAAAAGTTTCCGGCACAAAAATGGAAGAAACTTGGAATGCAATGGAGTTGAGAGAAGTTTCTGATTGGCATTAGAGAGAAAAATGTGTAATCTAAGTTTGTGTGATACTATGCTAAATAAAGCTTAACCTAACAAACACAACACCCTTAATACACAACACCCTTAATATCCATTCAGTTTTTTTCATTTTTTTTATTAGCATTCTACATTAAAAAAAAAAAATATATGTTTAAAAGTTGTTAAAAATTTGTGTTTGTGGTAGTGCAATGATTATATATATGGTTCAAAAGTATCTAAAATGAAAAACAAACAAAGTCAATAAAAAATAGCCATTGCAAATTGATCTAGGTAAATAAGGATGTAGAATCATGATAAACTATATTATTTTATTTATATCTAAATTTTCGAAATTGATATTTTTTTATTTTAAGTTTAAGGGTGGATGGAATTTCAGAACTCCATAAATTTGAAAAATATAATATCCAACATTAAAAAAAAAAAATCTAAAATTTGTGTTCCTTTCGGCTGGAGTTAGTTTTTATTTTTTTAATAAATATGTGGGGTGGAGAGTTGATATTTGACTTTGGGATCGAAGTGTATATGGTCTTACCTAGTTGAGCTACGCACAAATTGTTATTTAGGAATTTTTTTTATTAAATTAAACATTTGACTATGTAATTTTGGGCAAACAACATTATTTTGGTGTAACTTTAACATCAATTATGGGAAGCTTTGGTTCGAGCATTTGGGGTGCAAATGAGAAGGGTTTTTATTTGTATAATAGTCCAACAAAGATATTCAAGCCAATTCATCCCTGGACTTCTTAGACAAAACTATCACCTTCGCCTTACTTTGCATAAAATCTTTTCTTTTCTGCTCAAGTTGTTACGTGTTGTAATACTATTCTAATAAAAAGTCTATTAATAGTATGAATTTGCAATTATATGGAAACTTTTAATACAAAGAAGGGTACATGTCAATAAAATATTAAAATTGTTATTCATTAATAAAATATAGATATCAAAGTCTCATTCCGGTAGAAAATTTCAAGCACAAAAATGAAAGTAAATTTGAAAATATATACACCAAAACTAAATTAAGACCTAAAAATAAATGTCTTTCTACCCTAAAAAAAAATTAAACTTTTTTCAAAATAACACCCTATAACCCAAATCAAATTCAAATTTGATTGTAATATAAAACACAAAAGGTTAGAATTTGTCATATTTTCCAAATATTCCAGAATTAGGTTTTCAAGTAGTTGTATAGTAAAGACGATGAACATATTAGGCTTGAAGAAACTAGTTTACTTAAAATGGAAAGGAATTAACTGTTCATACATAGAAATGGTGGTTTACAAGTCTAACCCACCATGGATGAGTTTGGGCTGTCACAAGGATGAAAAGAAAATATGTATAATAATTGGAAATGAGAAGGTTAAGATCAGAAATATGCAAAGAACTCAGTCAATTTTTCTTAAAAAAATGGTCAATTCCAACTTTCTAATATGAAACCAACATACCAACATTTTTTTCCATAAAAAAATATCATTAAAGATTATTTGTTATGCAAAAAATATCATTAAAGATTATTTATTATGCACAGAAAGAAAAAGAAAACAGGTAAGAGGAAAATGATCTTTACAAGACTATAAAATAAAATAAAAAACTATGTGATAACAAAGGCAAGAGATCAAGGAGAAATAACTAAGTGAAAATAAAAAAAAAAACTATGTAAAAACAGAGGGAAGAGATCAACGAAAAATAACTAAGTGAAAATAAAAAAAAACTATGTGAAAACAGAGGAAAGAGATCAAGGAAAAATAACTAAGTGAAAATTAAAAAAAAAAACTATGTGAAAACAGAGGGAAGAGATCAAGGAAAAATAACTAAGTGAAAATTAAAAAAAAAAAACTATGTGAAAACAGAGGGAAGAGATCAACGAAAAATAACTAAGTGAAAATTAAAAAAAAAAACTATGTGAAAACAGAGGAAAGAGATCAAAGAAAAATAACCAATGTGAAAACATAGGGAAGAGATGATGGAGAAATAACCCACTAATTCCAATATGAAGACATTTTTCAAAGTTTCTTTTGTATGCATAGGAACACTAAAAAAAAATAATAAATAAAAAATAAATAAAAGGGAGGTCCCCACCTAATTTTATAGTTCCAAATGAACTGTTTGAGCTAGAGAGTACACTTTCTGACGGCTTAAGGCCTAGGTTTGATGCGATCAAACCCTTTCTTCTTAGTTTCATTTTTTTGAAACCGTTCAAGGTTAATATTACTACCTTTTACCTAGTTATATTTTTTTAATAGAGTTTAAATTATTGATGCATAATTAAGCTTAGTTTAAATTATTAAGAGTAAGTTTTTATGTGTAATTAGGCTTAGTATAAATTATGAGTAAGTTTTTATGCATAAGGCTTAGTTTAAATTGTTTGTCGTAAGTTTTTATGCATAATTAGACTTAGTTTAAATTATTAGGAGTAATTTTTTATGCCTAATTAGACTTAGTTTAAAGGAGTAAGTTTTTTTTTGCATAATTAAGTTCAAGTTAAATTTTTCGGATCGAGATTAAATTATTTATGCGTAATTAAGAATAGATAGATTAAATCATTAGGATTAAGTTTTTATGCATAATTAGGTTTAGTTAGTTTAAATTATTAGGAGTATGTTTAAAATTATTTCATGCAAGATTAGGTGAGGCCTACTATTTCTAACGGGTATCCGACATAGAGAGTTACCAGAGCATGATCGCCCGACAAGGAAAGGGGCCAGAGGTGTGCGAATCGACTGGTGGGTCCATACTCACTTATGGGTCATGCGTAGAGTAATGGTACACATCCAAGCCACCCGTTAGGATAATAACTTAGGAAAATAAACTGTTATGATAAAACCATCATTGAATTCGTCTGTTCTTGCACCATAACTTCGATAGGGGGTTTGTTACTAAGTATTTTTAAAACACTCAAAACTCTTGCTAATGACAATGCCCAAGCTTAGAAAAAATCTTTGAAATAGTTAATAATTCGTGTGTCTTGGGAAAGACCTCACATTCATTGATAATTCCTTGGGGGAGTGTGTTGGGAAACAAAATGACAAACAAGAATAAAAAATAAGAATAGGAACCAAGAAGAAGATGAAAGACAAAGACAAAAACTAAGAATTAAGGATAAGGACTAGAACTAAGACCAAGTTCTCATTATTAAGATTCGAGAACCTTGGAACTAAGACCCTTAGGCAAGAACATAGATTAAGAACTCAAATCCCAAAACCAAGATCTTTGAGCAAAATCATGACAAGAACATAGAACTCTAGAATTGAACTTAAAGATCATAAGTTCTTAGGTCAAGAATATGACAAGAAAGAGTGTGATATCCTGGTGCACGTTGAGGACACGATTAAGAGCCTATAAATAGGCTACCTACTGAATATTTGTACCAAGCACACCTTAACGACACGATTAAGAGCCTATAAGTAGGCTACTTACTAAGTCTTTCTACTCATTCAAGATTTTTCTTATTTTTCAACCGATAAGAAGAAGCTAGTCGATGATGGACACAAATAGGAGCAGGTGCCATACATTGTTTTAATCGCTTAAAATATATTTTATGTTTTCAAGATAGTCGCGACTCTTGTTAGAAGAATGAAATTGTGATATTACTCCTCGCTTCTAAGCATGAAAACTATCTCGATAGACCAATGTAGTGTTTTCAACATGCTTTGTCCTCATTCACATGCATCCTAGAAAAATTTCTACAAGGACTTCCAATATATAATTGCTCCCAGTAAAGCATGCTTAACCGTGTAGTCCTATGATCGAGCTACCATAAAGGAAGGTGCTCCTTGGGTTGTACTGGTAGTGACTTTCAAGTCTTTTAAACATTTCTTAGTCATCTTATCCCCACGGCCGCTCTTATAAGGATGTGATCTTAGGTGATTCATGTACCCTTAATTTACTCAAAAGTCACACTTATTCGCATAGTATTATTTTTCCATAAATTACTTTTTCAACCAAATTTTATAAATCCAAAGTAAAAAAAGAAAAAAAGAATGTGAGATAAATGGACAAGAATATTACTTTAACATCTTTTTTATTTTTTTTTATTATATCGATAAATATATGTTTGTTCTAATAATTGTAATATTATATATATTATATAAATTTTGTAGTTACTCATTTGATTTTTCACAAATTTTTTCTGAGCTTTTGTTTTATTTTAATAAAATCAATATGTTTTTCTTGACAAACAAAATGTTAGCCAATATGTGAGAAAAGTTAGAAAGAGAAAAAATAAAATTTAACAAATGTGAAATAGAAGTTTTAGCCGTAAAAAATATACATAGTTGAAGAATAATCATTCTATTGTGAGTACAAAATCTACTAATTTTGATACGGCGTAGCAATATAGCATAATGTGAGACATACGATCCCTTCAATAACTTTCTTTCAGAACATGCCCACTAGTAGCTTCATTGACAAAGAGGGGCTCTGTTGTGGACCTCTTGACAACTGTAATGGAGATTCATCGTCTCCATCTTTTAAGGTAGGTGAAGTTTCTACCGTCTAATTATGATCATCTTATATTGCATGAGACATCCATCCGAAATGGTGCAAAATAAGGAAAGAAAATCTATGGATTCGTATGTCTATTTCCCACCTAAGGAAAGATTTTATTTCTAAGATCTAATTGAGGCCACTAATACTTTTCACAAGATATGTGCTGATGGTGGGTCTGTATACAAGGCAGTGATGCATTCTAGACATGCCATTACTGTCAAAAAGTTAACATCAAACAGGGAAAGGAGCAACATCAATAATAGGAAAGAACGTGTAGAGTATTTTAAGAGTTTGTAGTATATGAGGTAATGGTTATGTTACCCAACTATTGCTTAGATTTTGCATTTGTTTTAGGATTCAATAAAGTATTCTTTGTATAGTTTTTGAAAGGAGCTATTTTGTTATCCAAAGCCTATTTTAGTTCTTAAAAAGATCTCTCTAACTTTGTTAAATCTCACCTCACGTACTCACATAGAGAGGGGAACAAAATATTCCTTACAATGGTGTTGTAATCTCTCCATGATAGATACATTTTAAAACCGTGAGGTTGACGATGATATGTAACGGGACAAAACAGACAATATCTGCTAAGGTTAGGCTTGGGATGTTACAAATGGTATCAGAGTCGGACACTGAGTAGTGTGCCAACGAGGATGCTAGGTCCCTAAGGGAGGTGGATTGTGAAATCCCACATTGGTTGTTGAAGGGAACGAATCATTCCTTATAAGGGTGTGGAAACCTCTCACTAGTAGACGCGTTTTAAAACCGTGATGTTGACGATGATATATAACGGGCCGAGGTAGACAATATCTACTAGCAGTGGACTTGAGATATTACAATCTCTATTTTTTATATACAAGAGAGAGCCTTATTGCAGGTCCTAATGATGATGAAAGAGATGTCATTCTACCTATTGGTCAATCCCTTACCTTGTTTAAGATATTTGAAGGTGGATAATATAGGGTTTGGATTCTTTGCTCAAACTAGCCTATGAATCCACAAGTAATGATAGTATGACATCCATTAATTAAAGAAAGAACGAAAACATTTAAAAGGAAAGATTACCATGCTTGGCATAATCTTTATACCCATTAAAGCTCGGTTTTTTGTTTTTTGTTTTTATGCTTTTAAACGCTATTCATTAATTTTTTTTTTTTTTTTGGAATGGATAAAAATTGAGAAAAACTCTATTTATAAATTGATATTTTAGTTATATTTCATTAAAACTAATACACCATATCAAATTTTTAAGAAAGAAAAAGCATACGCACACAAACAACATACAAAAAATATCGATTATTATAATATCATATCGAACCTTCCAATTTATGGATATATTGATTTTTTATATTTATTTTTGCAGCCATGTGCAGCACATATCATACCGTTTTGCTTTATAGTTGAACATACATATACCTTGTTCTCCCACAATCCACAAACATAGTGTATTGTTGCATTTGGCTCTATGGTTATCATTCTTGTAGATATCAAAGTAATGTGACAAGCCAGACCATCGAAGGTACAGTAAAACTGTGTTGAAATCCATAATTTTGGTCTAAAATTGAAAGCGTAGTTGCCCAAATGTGGGATTTGATGGATTCCCAAGTCATCTCGCAAGATTTGCTATGAACAATGAGTTGGTTGTGACTTCTTAGAACATTTGTTGTTATGTTTACTGTAATCTGTGGATTTTGGAAGATTACTCTGAAGGGCATAATCTTAATAGCTAAGCTTAAGGCTTCATACGTTCCAAGCAACGTAGTCTAAGTCAAGAAACTTGTAGTACCGTGGGAGGTCTTAGGATTTTTTCTTGAGTTTCTGAGTTTTAGGACCTTGGTCCCTTATCCTTGAATGGTACCTAGCATTCTTATTGCTTTGGTAGTTGTAGAGCTTGTATTATATTGTTCTTGGTTTAAAATCTTGTAAGTCTGAGGTTCGTAATACCTTGAGGCATAAGTTGTAACATGCATTCCTAAACATATGAATACATTGTAATAACAAACATATGAATACACTGTTATACATTGTAAGCACAAGCATGAGTTGTCCTTAGAGGGTTCGAGAAGGGTCTTGAGTCTTTAGGTGTTTCCTTTAGGCGTTTCTTGGGTCCTAACTTGCTTTAGGTTCCAAGCTTGCTCTAATCAACTTGATCTTTTGAAAATACCTTTTTGTCCTTAAGAATAGGCCTTATAAGAAGTAGCAAGTAATTTGGAGCACGTATAGACCTTGAATTTCAAACGTAGGCTTGCTTTGATACTTAACGTTTTCCAATAGTTTCAAACTTTACCACATCCTCAAACATCAAAGAATAAGGTCTACCACAGAATTTAATAGCATTTGGAGGTCCTCTAGGTCATGAGGTAGACAGCCTTATGGGCATTATGGTCATTTTGCACCATTTCTTGGTTTACCTACTTATCCTTATCCAATGACCACCAAATTTCATGTATAACCTCAACATGCTATAATATGCTCCATTAAAATTTCTTAGGCAATGAAGTTCATTTAGTTGGTTATTTTAATGGTACTTAAATTCTAAGCAATTTGGTCTGTTAAGGGCTTTAACTCATGGTTCTTTGAGTTTATTTATTTATTTTTTTTATTTTTTATTTTTATTTTTATATATATACTTAATTCATACTTGGTTTAGGATTCATGTTAAAATCCAAGCGATAACAACAAGTATTTTTTAAGAAAAGTTCAAGGTGGCTACTTACCTCATTGTCGATGTTCAGGACTTCCATTCTTGAGCTTCCGATATCTGAATTATTCAAAATTATCTTTAATATATTCATCTTTGAGTCTAGTTTTAGGAATTATAAAGAAATTCATAAGAACTGGTCTGAAAGGGGATCAAATTGATCAAAAAAGTGTAGAAAGGTCAACATATGGTTACTAGAAAAATAACGATTTTTCTTATCATACCACAATGGTTTTTCCTTTATACCACTCTATATACACCTCTAATGGACTAAATTTCTTCATGAAATGTTTATATGAAGTTTCAAGGAAGAAGTAGAGGCCAATTTCATACCTTGTCATGGTATGTAGTTTGAGTTAAAACCTTCCAAAGTTTGTCGGAAAACATGTTTCTCACCTTTATTTGGGGCAGCCGATTCTAGAGCTTTTCATTGTCCGATTCTTTCACGAAACTTGTTGGAAATCCCATATGAAATGTGTAGGAGTTGATAGGACAAAAAATGATTAACCACAACCCTCAAATTTAGAAGAAATTTAAAGAAGAGCAATCCATAATTTGAAAGCTTGAAACTCAAGTTTAGGAATCCTCACCTCTTGATTCTTGGCTTAAAACATTACTCATAACTTCATCTTTATAGATCAAGCTTGCACCGTCATTGATTGTTCAAGAGTTGTGGTGAATTTCCTCATTTTTTATTTTAAACATTTCTAAAATTTTCTAAAGGATCAATACTCTAAACTTTGCTACGTTACATTGATCTCCAAGTCAAATTCTCTAAACTTTGCTAAAGGATCAATATAACATTTTTGCCTATACATACTCAAAGTGTCATTTTAACGATTGTCCTATATTCATAAGGGAAAGGCACCATAACCTTTTTTTTTTTTTTTTCTCGAACTCCTTTGTAATACCAAGAATGGGCTTAATAACATTCACTTCTAAAAATTGGCATCATATACGCATGGTGGATATCCTTAGATGCCATAAAACTTGGAATGACAATCTTGAAATTTTAACTATGTTAATACATTTTAAATTACATAAATATATCATATCATAACATTTCATGTTTTCGAACATAACTATTTTCATCATATACATATCATATCGTAACATATCGCATCACAATATATCATATCATAAACGTGTTAATTTATCATATATCTCGTACCATAACATATCTCATATCATTTTCATATCATATACGAATATATATATATATATATATATATATATATATATATATATATATATATATATATATTATATATATATATAACATATCTCATATCATTTTCATATCATATACGAGTATATAACATATATATATATATACCCGTCATTCACATGTCGTATCATAATCATATCATATCGTAAACACTTTGTGGTCATATCGTTCCCTAACTTATCATAGTCTTAACATTCTTATACTTATCACAGTCATATCGTTACATGATACAGGAATGTATCCTAATGCTATCGTTCTATCAATCTATCATAATTTCATCCCTTTCTACCCATAACCTAATCGTATTCTTTTATCAATCAATCGTAACCATATTGTTTTTATCAATCTCTCATATCCATAGCACTTCGATGCGTAACCTAAACTTAATGTCTCATGAACATATCTGACTCCTATTGTTACATCACATTTAGTGCATCTTTCTCGTAATTTATCTCAAACATATCATTGAACACATCGTACTATAAGTATTATCATACAATTCCCATATCATAACATATCATAAGCATATCGATTCACAAACGATTAATAAACAATTCACACATATCAGTATATATGACACATGCAGAACCATGGGACATGTGTCAACGGAGCGTGTGTTAGACTTCATGCGAGCATCAGAGACTTTATCTTATAATATTATATATAAATATTATTTTATTTTTATTAAAGATTTCCTTTTCTATTATTACATTGTGTTTTCTAGAAGACATAGTTACTGTATTCTGCACTTTCTTGCAATATTTCAAGAGTGATTTATTTTTCATGGTCTGTCATCTCTTATAAATTAAATTGTGTTTGGTCGTATATATAAAAATTACCAATATTATTATGTTGCCTGAATCACATATTCAAATAGTTTAAATCTCCCAATCTTCCATTTAATTCTATTCACAATTTACTTTTTTTTTTCTCTCTAAAAAATGCTATTACAATAACTAAAAATCTAAATAATCACAACAATATAAAAGAAAAAAGAAGTTATTACTCACAAATTTTTCTGTTGAGTCTACATATCATGAATATGTGAGGTTAACTCTTTCTTATAACATTTTTCATACTCCACCAAACAATTATTTTAAACAAAACTTTAAATCAAACGACCACCAAGAGATCTAGATTAACTAAATAAGGTTCATTTGAAATAGTTCTTAGCTTTTTTTATTAAAAGACGGAAAAAATTGATAACTATTTGAAAACCCAATTTATTATTCTTTCTTATCAAAAATGAATTAAATTTTTTGGGAACTCTTGTTTTTAAATTTGTTTTAAAAAACAATAAACCTTTAAATGGTTAGTTTACCATCTAGGATGGAGTTGGGAAATGCCTTAGTAAGTTCCTATTTCTCTCATCTAATATTTCATTTCTCAATGAAAATGAATAATGTAAAATGCATTTTATATCATATATTTTTATTATCATTTCATTGTATAAACCCAACATTTTACATCAATTTCTCTAATAAATGGGACTACTATAACGTGATTGTCTTCTAATAACAATTGGTGGTGAACTCGATTCGATGGACCTCCCTATACATTGTGGTAACATTTTCAAATACTGTCCAGTCGTACATAGGTTTTACTTGACTTTATGGCTTCATTGAACTTTAGATAAGGTTCTTCACTGAACAAACATGACTTATATAGAAACTAAACTTTGTTCAATCATACATGTAACTACTCTATCCGACATGAATCTACTCTAGGCCAAGCCACAGGCTCTACCTTACCTTTACTCTAGGTCAAAATCCTTCTAAGGCAATGTCGCATCTCATAAAGTTGTTTTGATTCTCAATCATGATTATAATTTATGTCGATAGGTTATTAAGATCGTTTATACTTCACTTATACCAATCATATCAAGCTTTAAAACAGGAAAGAAAAAAAAAACATATCAAAAACATTTATTTATTTCAATATTAAAATAAAACTTTCAAATTTATGGATATATGGATTTTTTACATGACCAATTATAGCAAATATAATAATATTATCGGTTTTATAGTTGAACATAGAGATATTTTGTTCACTCATATGCCACAAACATAGAGTACTTTCACAATTATCTCTATCTCTCTTATCTATGCAGTTCTTGAAGTAATGAAACGTGCCAGGCCATTGGAAGGAACAGTAAGACAATGTTGAGCCCCGTAAGTTTGGACGAAAACTGAAGTCGTAGCTGGTCCAAGGTGTTAGCTTGTGGACTCCCAAGTCATCATCGTCATATTTGTAGTGAAAAGGGAGTTGATTTTTAGATTATAGAACATTTGTTATCTGGTCGGTAATATCTTAGTTTTGGATGAATGATCCTTCCATAGTAGTTAATTGGTTAGGAAATAATAATGAAATTAAGAGTTATCTTGACAATAATATCTTGATTTTGTTTTTGTAACATATGGTTGCGTGAGAAGGAGTTTGTTGAGTAAGGAAAGGAGTTAGTGTGAGAGTTTGACTGAGCTAACCCATTAGTTATTATTAATTAATTATTATTATTATTATTATTATTATTATTATTTTATTTATTTTTCTTTTTTACTTTCTTTGCTATTGTTACATTGTTTTTTAAAAACAGAACCGTTACGTGTTATTTTTTAAATTAAAAAATATATACTTGAACTTCATTATGGGTCATTATATACGGTCTTTCACCTATATATACTTTAAATTAAAAAATATATACTTAATATATACGGTCTTTCACCTATTCAAATTTTCATAGTTTCTCATTACCTAGTCCAATGGAGCTTTTATTTGGTCATTATAGGTAAGGACCAAGCTGAATCAATGACTCTAAAAAGACGGGTAAACTTTCCAAAAAAAAAAAAATATATTTAAAACATAACATTCATTAAAACAAAATAGTGTTCATACATGAGTAATTAAAACACAACACAATAGTTAAAACACAAAATAAGGAACCAACACAAAACATTTCAAAACAAATGGGTTGAAGACAACGAGTTAGGCTTGTCTATGGCACCTGCTCCAGAGTCCGCTCTCGACCTCGACTAGCTCCTTATTACCTTAAAAAAAATGAAAAATTAGGAATGAGTACAAGGCTTAGCAAGTAGCCTACTTGTATGTCTTGATCCTTCGATTCTGAAACATTGGTTATCCTTTCAGGGCTTTAGTACTATGGTTGTTTGTTATTGGTTCTTGTCCTTAGAACTTGGTTCTTGGTTCTTGATCCATGTTCTAGTCCTAGATCTTTCTCTTGTTCTTGGTATTTTCGAAATTCTTGTTTGGTTCTTGGTTCTTTCTCCAAGACACTGTGATATGGAAATCAACCCAAGGGAAAGTATGGAACGGATTACCTTGATGATCAAGATCAAGAGTAAAGAAAACTCGTTTCTAAACTCGTGATTCAAATCACTCCACAAGAGGTTTGATCAATACCACTTGAATGACTCTACATGCAGTTCTAAACACAAGAAATTTGCAAAGAAAGTTTAGCTCTTAACAAAGCTAAAATAGAAATTCTATTCTTAATTCCAAAATCTGATGTCTAATCAAAGAAAAGAAGGCTTTATATAGCCTTTACAACCTTAACCTATGTCATACATAACTCCCAAATTAAATGGGCTAGTAAATGAGAAATACCCATAACCTCCATATTTAAATGGCTAGTTAATGGTGGAATATAGTAACCTATGTGGGTTACAATATAACCTTAACTCCTATATTTAAAACTAGTTTAAATATGACAAACAAATAATTAAACTATAATTAAATAATGCAAATAATAAAATGTGCTTATTAGTCATCCTTGGACTATTTGATAAATTCAGCGGAGTTCATTAAATGCAACTTAAAGTGCATTTAATTCATCTCTTTCTTGAACCTCAACTTTGCACAACATATAAGGGAGGTCTCCAGCGTCTTCTAAAATTTCCTTTGATGAGCTCACCATAGCTTGAATATAACTGTATAAAGTTTGTTGTAGCTTCTTGGCTCTCGTCCTTGTAATTGGACCTTGAGGTATGGAAATTCCTTGGTCGTGGTTCATATCATTCTCCCCCTCTTGAGAAGGATTCGTCCTCGAATCCAAGCCATCACCTACATCAAAAGGGCTCAAATCAACAACATTAAAAGTTGCACTAACACCGTACTTACCTGGTAAATCAATTTTATAAGCATTGTCGTTGATGCGCTCAAGAACTTGAAAAGGTCCATCTCCTCGTGGTAAAAGCTTAGATTTTCTTTGAGTAGGAAATCTTTCTTTTCGGAAATGCACCCAAACCCAATCTCCTGGCTTGAAGATGACAATCTTACGTCCTTTATTAATTCAAGTGGCAACCTTGGAATTTTGTTTCTCAATTTGTTCTTTCACTTGCTTGTGCAGTTTATGAACAAACTCAACCTTGGCATTTGCATCAAAATTCACAAACTCTTTTGACGGTATGGGTAACAAGTCAATAGGGGTTAAAGGATTAAAGCCATAAACAATTTCAAAAGGTGTGCATTTAGTAGTGCTATGAACAACCCTATTATATGCAAATTCTATAAATGGCAAACAATCCTCCCAAGTCTTAAGATTCTTATCAATAATAGCCCTAAGCATAGCAGTCATGGTTCTGTTAACAACTTCAGTTTGTCCATCCGTTTGAGGATGACAAGTAGTTGAATATACTAGCTTAGTTCCTAACTTACCCCATAAAACACGCCAAAAGTGGCTTAAAAATTTTACATCACGATCACTAACGATGCTTTTAGGAATGCCATGCAATCGTACAACTTCCCTAAAGAACAGGTCTGCAATATGTTTAGCATCATCAGTTTTGTGACAAGGAATAAAATGAGCCATTTTACTAAATCGATCAACCACAACAAAAATGCTATCATAACCTTTCCTAGTCCTAGGTAAACCTAAAACAAAATCCATTGATATATCAATCCATGGACCATTAGGAACTGGTAATGGGGAGTATAAACCATGTGGTTGAAGCCTAGACTTAGCTTGTTTACATGCTATGCAACGACCACAAACTTTATGAACATCATGTCTCATTTTAGGCCAAAAAAAATGTTCAGAGAGCATATCATAAGTTTTAGAAACTCCATGGTGTGCCATTAAACCACCTCCATGAGCTTCCCTCACAAGTAGCTCACGGATGGAACAAGATGGTATGCAAAGTTTGCCTTTTCGGAACAAAAATCCATCTAACAACAAGTAATTATCCACAATGAGTCCTTTTTCACAAGATTCAACAAAAGGAGCAAAGAACATGTCATGTTGATACAAATCCTTTATGTGTTCAAAACCCAACAACCTAGCATTCAAAGTATTGAGGAGGACATACCTTCGTGATAAAGCATCTGCTACAATGTTCTCCTTTCCTTGTTTATATTTTATGACATACGGGAATGTTTCAATAAATTCTAACCACTTAGCATGTCGTCTGTTGAGTTTATTTTGTACTCTCAAATGCTTTAAACTTTCATGATCCGTATGAATAATGAACTCCTTAGGCCAAAGATAATGTTGCCAGGTTTGCAATGCACGAACCAAAGCATAAAGCTCTTTGTCATAAGTTGGATACCTCAAAGATGCACCAGTCAACTTCTCACTAAAGAACATTAAAGGTCTTTGATTTTGCATTAATACAGCACCTATCCCTACTCCACTAGCATCACATTCAATTTCAAAAGTAGACTCAAAATTAGGTAATGCAAGCAAGGGAGCAGAACTCAATTTTTCTTTCAAAGTATTAAAAGCAAGTTCTTGATCTTTTTCCCATATAAAGGATACATTTTTCTTAACAAGTTCATTCAAGGGTGAAGCAATTGTACTAAAATTTTTAATGAACCTACGGTAGAAACTTGCAAGACCATGAAAACTTCTTACCTCACTTACATTTTTCGGAGTAGGCCAATCTTTTATAGCCTTTACTTTCTCCTCATCAACCTCAACACCATTAGATGAAACTACAAACCCAAGAAAGTTAACTTTTTCCATGCAAAAGCTACATTTCTTTAAATTTACGTACAAACATTCGTTTCTTAAAGTAGTCAAAACATTGCGTACATGGGTAATATGATCATCTAAAGATTTAGAGTAAACAAGGATGTCATCAAAATAAACAACCACAAACTTACCTAAGTATTCTCGTAAGACATGATTCATTAGTCTCATGAATGTACTAGGTGCATTTGTTAATCCAAAAGGCATAACCAACCATTCATAAAGACCATACTTGGTTTTAAAAGCTGTTTTCCACTCATCCCCAATATGCATGCGAATTTGATGATAACCCGATTTTAAATCAATCTTAGTAAAAAGACTACATCCATGCAATTCATCAAGCATATCATCTAATCTGGGAATTGGATGCCTATACTTTATAGTTATCTTGTTTATAGCCCTACAATCAACACACATACGCCAAGAACCATCTTTCTTAGGTACAAGAATAACTGGAACAGAACAAGGACTCAAACTTTCACGTACATACCCTTTAGCAAGGAGTTCACTTACTTGCCTTTGTATCTCTTCAGCCTCCTTTGGATTAGTCCTATAAGCTGGTCGGTTTGGAATGGGCGCGCCAGGAATGAAGTCAATCTTGTGTTCAATCCCTCTAAGTGGTGGCAAACTACTAGGCATCTCCTCGGAAAATAAATGTTCAAACTCTTGCAAAAGCACAACAAAATCACTAGGCAAAGAAGGGTTAAGCATGTTAGTAAAGTAACAAGACCCCTTGCACATAAGTACAAGAATAGTCTGGTTAGAGAGCAAAACATTCCTAGCCTCACTTGATCTAACATACAAGCTTACTGATTTGGCTTTTCTCTCTTTTTTTTCTCTAGGCTGAGTGTTACTCTCTTGCTTTTCACTCAAGCTCTTTTTTTCACTTGATTCTTTTTCAATCTCTGCTTTTGCATCAGCCTCTTGCATTTTCTTTTCAAGTTTGCAATGATCAATAAATACATCTTTTGGAGACAATGGGATAAGAGTAGTTTTTCTACCGTTGTGAGTAAAGGAGTATCGATTTGCATACCCATCATACATTACCCGACGATCAAATTGCCATGGCCTCCCCAGTAGTAAATCTCCAACATGCATGGATACAACATCACATAAAACATCATCAACATATTTTCCAATTGTAAAAGAAACAAGAGTTTGTTGAGTTACCCGTACTTCCCCACAATCATTCAACCATTGAAGCTTGTAGGGTCTTGGATGTGGTTGTGTCTTTAAATTAAGTCTTTTGACCAGAATGGAACTCACAACATTGGTGCAACTACCGCTATCAATGACAACACTACAAGGTACAGATTGAACAAGACACCGAGTTTGAAACAAGTTCTCCCTTTGGTCTAGGCCGTCCTCCTTAATGTGGGTGTTTAGAGCTCGTCGAGTAACCAAAGATATATGTGTAGGGTCCTCTTCACTAAACTCCTCACTCTCATCAGTTTCCTCATTTATGTCGTCATGTGCCTCGTCATCCGTAACAATTTCTCCCTCCTTGATGGTCATAATTCTTGCATTTGGGCAATCTCTACTATAGTGTCCTACCCCTTGACATCTCCAACACTTTAAATCCCTATTTCGAACATTAGTCTTTTCTACTTTTTCTTTCCCTGTTCTAGAACTCTCCCCTTTCTCAAATTTAGCTTGAGACTTCTCATTAATCTCTTGATTTCTATGCTTATAATCAATGTTCTTACTATCCTTTTTCCATGTAGAAGTAGAATTGGGAAAAGTTTTAGAAGAATACCGTTGAGACCTTCGTTGGATTTGCCTCTCGATCTTAATTGCAATGTGCAACAACTCCTCAATATTAGAATAAGGCTGTAAATCAGTCTTGTCTGCAATCTCTATGTTTAACCCATTAAGAAACCGCGCCATGAGAGCCTCCATGTCCTCATCGAGTTCAAGTCGATCCATCAATGTATCCATCTCCTTGTAATAATCCTCCACAGATTTGCGTCCTTGTTTCAACGCTTGAAGCTTTTGCGCCATGTCCCGTTGAAAATATTGTGGAACAAAACGCTTCCTCATGGACTCTTTGAACTCGACCCATGAATCAATTGGTGCTTCAAGATTTCTTCTCCTACTTGACATCAATTTATCCCACCAAATTTGAGCATATTGTTTGAATTGAGCAATGCATAACAGTACCTTCTTTTCATCACTAAAATTATGGCAGTTGAACACTGACTCCACCGTTTTCTCCCATTGAAGGTACTCCTCTGGATCGGTTTTGCCATAAAACTTGGGAAGTTTTAATTTGATGCTCCCCACGTTACGATCAATTCTATCATCATAAGGAACTCGTTGTTGTAAATTATGATACCTTCTTCCATGGTCTCTCCCTCGCATCAAGCCAGGACCAACCGCATGTGGATTATCCTCGTGGTGATCAGAATTGTCGCCTTCATATGTATCGGTTGAGGGCGTAGGTTGTGGAATCCTCTGTCGTGCTTGATTTTGAATCTCCAATCTTCCTATTCGATCAGTCAACTCTTCTATTCCTCGAATTAGTCTTTCCATAGTTCGTTGTTGTGCTTCTCTCAATCGTGCATCAGTAATGTTAGTATTGTCGTCTGGATTTTCCATGCTACAAAAGAAAGGTAAAAGAAAAAAAAAAGGACCTCACAAGCGCTCCCTCACGTGTATTCACTCGTAAATGTAGTTCACTCGTGTTTAGCACTCAACACTCGAAGCAATGTGTCACTCCCTTACAAACTCACCCTCACAATTGAGCACACACAAATCACACTCCAAAAAAACAAATTGGGATGTGAGACAAGCTATGTTATAGAGATAAGTGCAATTCAAAGTGAATAGACAGCACACTCAACACATAAACAAGGGTATTGAAGGAGCAATCCGAATAACGACAAAGAAACGAATTAAAGAAAGAAAATGATTAAGGACTAATTTAGACGTAGTAACATATGAGAGTTACATATAGTAATCAAGAGGAAAAAAGAAAGACATTTAACATCATATGCTTTCTTTATTTCAATGGTTTTTTTTTTTTTCTTCTGATTGGCAAAATCTAAACAATTTACCAACAAGAAAATTGATTTAGAAGATCTTAAAGAAGAACAAAGTGTTGATAAGATCCAGATCTAACACTTCAAAGAACATAAGAATTTTTTTTTTTTTTTGTTATATATTTTTGTGATAGAACATGAACATTCTACACAAACTGAGAAAAAAAATTATAAGAAAATTAAAAGAGATAAGCGCAATGAAACATATATCCGATCGTGAGCCTAAAGCTCTGATACCAAAATGATATGGAAATCAACCCAAGGGAAAGTATGGAACGGATTACCTTGATGATCAAGATCAAGAGTAAAGAAAACTCGTTTCTAAACTCGTGATTCGAATCACTCCACAAGAGGTTTGATCAATACCACTTGAATGACTCTACATGCAAGTTCTAAACACAAGAATTTGCAAAGAAAGTTTAGCTCTTAACAAAGCTAAAATAGAAATTCTATTCTTAATTCCAAAATCTGATGTCTAATCAAAGAAAAGAAGGCTTTATATAGCCTTTACAACCTTAACCTATGTCATACATAACTCCCAAATTAAATGGGCTAGTAAATGAGAAATACCCATAACCTCCATATTTAAATGGCTAGTTAATGGTGGAATATAGTAACCTATGTGGGTTACAATATAACCTTAACTCCTATATTTAAAACTAGTTTAAATATGACAAACAAATAGTTAAACTATAATTAAATAATGCAAATAATAAAATGTGCTTATTAGTCATCCTTGGACTATTTGATAAATTCAGCGGAGTTCATTAAATGCAACTTAAAGTGCATTTAATTCATCTCTTTCTTGAACCTCAACTTTGCACAACATATAAGGGAGGTCTCCAGCGTCTTCTAGAATTTCCTTTGATGAGCTCACCATAGCTTGAATATGACTGTATAAAGTTTGTTGTAGCTTCTTGGCTCTCGTCCTTGTAATTGGACCTTGAGGTATGGAAATTCCTTGGTCGTGGTTCATATCACACTGCCCTAAGATTTACGGTATCAGACATGAACCTGACATCCTGTGTCCAAGGCTTCATGCGTTCCAAGCGACACAGTTTTAACTCGCACCTCAAGGCTTGCCCTTCGATATGCTTTGAAAACCTATGCCCAAGGTTTCATGCATTTCAAATGGCATAGTCTGAAAACCTACAAACAAGGCTTCTTATGTTCCAAGTGATGTAGTCTAATTATGCAACAAAGGCTTGCCCTATGATATAGTCTGAATACCTATGCCCAAGGCTTCATGCGTTCCAAGCAGCATAGTCTGAATACCTAAGCTCAGGGTTTCATGCGTTCCAAGAAGAGTAGTCTAAAATCCTGCACCCAGTGCTTGCCCTATGGTACAACCTGAATACCTATGCCCAAGGCTTCATGCGTTCCAAGCAGCACAATCTGAATACCTACGCTCAAGGCTTCATACGTTCCAAGCAGTGTAGCCTGAGTCAAAAACATGTTCAACCGTGGGAGGTCTTAGGATTTTTTCTTGACTTTCTGTGTTTTAGGATCTTGGTCCCTTATCCTTGAGTGGTAGCAAGCATTCTTCTTGCTTTGGTAGTTGTAGAGCTTGTATGGTATTGTTCTTAGTTCTCAATCTGGTAAGTTTCTAAGGTTCATAATTCCTTGAGGCATAAGTTCTAGAAGGTCATAGATTCATAATGAATTCCTTGAAGGGTTATAGAAGGATCTTAAGTCTTGAGGTGTTTCCTTTTGGCGTTTCTTAGGTCCTAACTTGCTTTAGATTCCAAACTTTCTCTAATCAACTTGAACGTATGTTCTTGTCCTTAGGAATAGGCCTTATAGAAAGTAGGAAGTCATTTGGAGCAAGTATAAACCTTGAATTTTCATAAGTAGTCTTAGGGGCATTTTGGTCATTTTACCCCTAATTCTTGGTTTTGCTACTTAACGTGCTCTAATGGCTTTCAAACTTCACCACATCATCAGATATCACAAAGTAAGGTCTACTATAGAATTTAATAGCATTTGGAGGTCCTCTAGGTCAGGAACCAAAGGTAGATATCCTTAGGGGCATTATGGTCATTTTGCACCATTTATTGGTTCACGTACTTATCCTTATCCAATGATCACCAAATTTCATATATAACCTCACCATGCTATAATATATCTAGCATTAAAATTTCATAGGCATCGATGTTCATCTAGTTTGTTATTTTAATGTTGCTTAAATCTAGAGAAATTTGATAGTATAGTGTATGTTAAGTAGTATTAAATTTGACAATAGTATAGATTAGTATATGTTGAGTTGGATTTGTATTTGATAATAGTATAGATCAATATGGGTTGAGTTGTATTTGCATTTAATAAACTATAGGTTGAGTTGTATTTGCATTTAATAAAGTATAGGTTTAGTTGTATTTATAATTAATTAGGTCATTGGTTAGTACAGGGCATTTAATTCAATAATGTTTTTCATTCTTTCTTTGTATTTGTTTATTCCCAGTAATAAATGAAGCACGAAGTTAATGTAGAATTTATAATAAGGGTTCATTAAAGTAATTCCGCATCAAATGTTAGGTTAAATCTGAAGTAACGGTCTTAGGTTATATAGGAAAATTTAGGGTGGAAATCTCTCCTTAAAGACTAGTTTTAAAATCGTGAAACAAACGATATTACATAACTTGCCAAAGCGGACAATATCGACTAGCGATGAATTTGAATGATTGAACATTCGATCACACCTTTTAAATTTTGATTTTGTTGTTATTCTCTCATTCTTATTAATAACTACCCAGGATATCCAACCTCAAAACATTCATAGAAATTAATTTTCTTCTCAAACTGCTTGTTCAGAACAAGTATTTTTTTTTTAATTTTTTATTTTGCTATATAATGAATCCAAAAACAAATTTGAGTATTTAAAAAAACATGAAGACTCTAACAAGCCTCAGTATTATCTTATTGTTTGCTTTGGAATCAAGTACTATTATTAACATATGGTTTGCAGGGTCAACCGACAAGCTGTAATGGAAAATGAACATTTACCAGAAGGCAAATGGCAAGTGACTATTTACAATTATCAAACAAACTCAATTTTAAATGCTCATAGCAAGTCAAAAGACGATGATTTGAACGAACGCGTTTTGGACAAGTGAGCCCAATTCCACTGGAGATTCGAAATGAACTTTTGGCATACAACTCTGTATTGGTGCAATTTTAACCGTTTGAATGGACATGCATTGTTTCAGGTATGTTGGCCAGAGAACTCGTTAAAAACTGCATTTGGGCAGCATTTGATGATGGATTTTACTTAAAAAATCTTCATTCGGGGAAGTTTGAATTGATACACCCTTGGGAAAAAATGAAGTAAAATCTCTCTCACTCATTTTGGTCCCACATAACCTACTTTTTTTTTTCTTTTATGTTTGCTTCCTTCCATATGTAATAATTCTACCGAGAGTTGGGGTTTTTTCAATAGACTTATAGATGTTGCATATTTAAGTCTAATAAATTAGGGAGGAATCTTTTCGGAATTTATAGTTACTTGGATGTTGATAATTTAGTTGGGTTTCAAGTTTCTACTTGTATCGACCCATGTGCAAGCTTTCAAACTCTGGATTTGGCCGTTAATGGCCCTAATATTCCCCTAACAATATTGTAAGGTTATTTACTTCTCACTTCTAACAGTGAAAACTATCTCCACAAACAAACATGAGTCCTTCCAGCATGTCTTTTCCTCACTCACATGTTTGCTACAAAAATTTTCAAGAGGTCTTCCAACATAAAATTGCTCCAAGAAAAGCACATTTAATCTCGAAGTTCTTATGATTAAGCCAACAAAAAGGAAAGTGCATCTCGTTGATATAGGTAGTAAGTTTCAATTCTTTTTAAGCATTTCTTAGTCATCTACACTCTGGGTCACTTTATCGGATATAATCTTGGTTCATTCATGTACTCTCTTTTACTCAGGTATCACTCTACTCAAATTCCTTTTAGGATTATGGAATATTTCAGGTTTTAACATTGGAAGGGTAACAAATTAGGACGTAAAGAATTATGTATAATAGTTAGAAATGGGAAGGTTAAGATCACAAAACGAATATATGCAAAAAACTCATGTCAATTTTCCTGAGAAAAAAAGAATTATGGTCAATTGCAACTTTCTCATATGAAACCAACCAACTCACAACATTTTTTTAGTAAAAAATATGATTAAATATTATTTATTATGCTCCTAAAGAAAGGAAAAAAAACATGTACAATGAAAATGATCTTTACATGACTATGAAACGAAACAAACTATGTGGGAACAGAGGGAAGAGATCAATGAGAAGTACCCGAATAATTTTAATATTAAGATACTTTCGAGAATGAAAGTTTCATCTTGATTTGTATGATGTATGAACAAAAGATAAAAAAGTAAAAAAATAAGAAATAAATAACAGAAATATTAAGAGGATATTTTGCCGTGATAATTAGTTAAATATATCTTAGATATTTAGGGAGTTGTTAGTATAGATTTGATTAACCGTATATTTTATTTATTTACCAGATTTAATTAGATATATATTTTTTCTATTTTTAGGTATTAGTTGATAGTTTGTATCCTATTTAAACGTGGTAAACCTGAATGAAGATCATACTTTCGATCCCAATTCTATTTCTATTTCTCATTCTTAACATGGTATCAGAGCACCGATATTGGTGTTCTTAAATATCAAAATTTCCTTTATGGCGGAATCAGCCAAATCTAGCTTCAAAATTTCGGATGTTGATTTAACACATCCGTACTATATTCATCACTCTGATCAGCCAGGATATTCACTTGTTCCAATCAAATTAAATGGAGCAAATTATCAATCCTGGAGTAAATCAGTTATGCATGCTCTTATTGCTAAGAAGAAAATTGGCTTCATTGATGGCACAATTGAGGAACCGTCCCAAGATGCAAATTCAACCGAATTCGAACTCTGGAATCAGTGCAACAGTATGATAATATCTTGGTTAACTCATTCCGTTGAAGCAGATATCGCTAAAGGCATTATTCACGCCAAGACAGCTCATCAAGTGTGGGTTGATCTTCACGATCAATTCTCACAAAAGAATGCTCCAGCAATTTTTCAAATACAAAACTCGATAGCAACGATGTCACAAGGAACCATGGCACTGTCAACATATTTCACCAAGCTCAAAGCACTCTGGGATGAACTGGAAGCGTACCACACACCATTTACCTGTAATCAACGTCAAATACATATTGATCAACGCGAAGAAGACAAGTTGATGCAATTGCTCATGGGGCTCAATCAGTCTTATAAAACGGTGAGATCTAACATATTGATGATGTCTTCATTACCTAATGTGAGGCAAGCCTATTCATTACTTGTACAAGAAGAGATGCAGCGTCAGGTAACTTCCGAACCTACTGAGAAAATCTCGATTGCATCAGCAGTGCAAAAGAAAACAATATATTCAAAATTCGCCAAGGACAAATTGTGTGAACACTGCAATAAAAGTGGTCATACAATTAATGAGTGTCGAATTCTTAAGTTTCACTGTAAGTTTTGTGATAGAAGGGGCCATACAGAAGATCGGTGTCGAAAGAAAAATAATTCTGGAAGGACAAGACAAGACAATCAACACAATAACCGTGGATATCGATCATCTGCAAATATGGCCGATGTTTCACAGTTGAATACAGAAGAACAGTCACCTAATTCCATTCCAAATTTTTCTTCTGAGCAATTACGACAGATAGCACAAGCCTTATCTGCAATCAATCATCACCCTTCTGGTAATTCTGACAATCACATCAATGTTGCAGATTTGTTTCCCATATCTACATTATCTATTAACTCTGCGAGTTCTAATTCATGGATTCTCGATAGTGGAGCTACGGATCATATAGTATCAAAATCTTCTGTTATGACTGAACCAAAGGCTGCCATCATGTCTACAATAAATTTGCCTAATGGAGAGACAACACGTGTGTCACATACTGGCAATATTTCCCTTAGCTCTAACCTTAAATTAAACAACGTTTTATGTGTGCCTTCATTCAATTTAAACCTAATGTCGATCAGCAAACTTACCAATAACTTGAAATGTTATGTCACCTTCTATCCTGATTCTTGTGTTATGCAAGACTTGGCTACGGGGAAGATGATTGGCTCGGGTAAACAATTTGGAGGTCTCTATCATATTTCTTCATCTCCAATCAAGTCTTCAGCTCATCAAGTATCTCAGTCATCTGATTTGTGGCATTTACGCCTAGGTCATCCTTCCTTTTCTCGTTTTAAATTTCTAGCTGATCAATTGCATCTTAATAATGCGAGTTATTCTCATAATTGTAGTATCTGCCCGTTAGCAAAACAAACTAGGTTGTCTTTCCCAAGAAGTTCAATAACAACCCATTCTGCTTTTGATCTGATACATTGTGATGTTTGGGGACCACATAAAATTCCTACCCATTCTGGTTTGCGTTTTTTTCTCACTATTGTTGATGATTTTACTCGATGTACTTGGGTTTTTTTAATGCAACATAAGTCAGAAGTACATCATTTGTTAATGAACTTTGTTAAATTCGTTCAAACTCAATTTCATACTACTATCAAGATAGTTCGATCAGACAATGGGACTGAGTTTCTATCTTTGCAACCATTCTTTACTTCTTGTGGTATTGAATTTCAGCGCACTTGTGTCTATACTCCACAACAAAATGGAGTCGTAGAACGCAAGCATCGCCATATCCTAAATGTAGCTAGGTCTCTTCTTTTTCAGTCACAGGTTCCACTTAATTTTTGGGGAGAGTGCATTTTAACGGCTGTTTATCTTATAAATAGAACGCCATCACCATTATTATCTAACAAGACACCCTTTGAAGCACTCTACAAACGACCACCTACATTTCATCATCTTAAAGTTTTTGGTTGTAAATGTTATGCAACTATAGTACATCCTAAGCAAAAATTTGAACCTAGGGCAACTCCTTGTGTTTTCGTAGGATATCCTTGTGGTCATAAAGGTTACAAGTTGTATGACATGCAATCTCACACATTCTTTATCAGCCGTGATGTCAAATTTTGTGAAGATGATTTTCCTTTTTCATCAGCTTCACAAACTTCGACATTAGCTCCTTCGACTCCTGTTGTACCACTTCATGATCCATCCTACTCAAACATCCATCCTCCACCTTCTATTCCTTCACCTCCTACTCCTCCTTCACCTCCTATTCCTTCACCTCCTACTCCTCCTTCACCTCCTATCCCTTCACCTACTACTCCGTCGTCTCCTTCACCTCCTCCAGATTCGCCCACTAATTCCAATCCTATCCCACCTGATACATCAGCTCCACTTCGACGTTCTACTCGTACTAAACAGCCTCCAGCTTGGCATAAGGATTATGAGATGTCTTCTGGAGCCAATCATTTAACCTCTAGCTCAAGTCCCGGCATTGGCACCAGGTATCCCCTTCATCATTACCTTTCATTCTCTCGTTTTTCTCCTACTCAACGTGCTTTTCTAGCTCTTATTACATCCCAGACAGAACCTAAAACCTATGACGAGGCAGTTGGCGACCCGTTATGGCAGCAGGCTATGAATGATGAAATTGCAGCTTTGGAACGTAATCATACATGGTCTCTCGCTCCTCTACCACTTGGTCATAAAGCTATTGGTTGTCGTTGGGTGTACAAAATTAAATACAACTCTGATGGTTCTGTTGAACGTTATAAAGCTCGACTAGTAGCAAAGGGGTACACTCAGGTTGAAGGTATTGATTACACAGAAACATTTTCCCCTACAGCGAAACTTACTACACTTCGTTGCTTACTCACTGTTGCTGCTGCTCGAAAATGGTTCACCCATCAGTTGGATGTTCAAAATGCCTTTCTCCATGGTAATCTAGACGAGGAAGTTTATATGTCTTTACCACCAGGTCTTCGCCGACAGGGGGAGAATACAGTATGTCGGCTCCATAAATCTCTTTATGGATTAAAACAGGCTTCTCGCAATTGGTTCTCCATATTTTCTACAACTATACAAAATGCAGGCTACACTCAATCCAAAGTAGATTACTCTTTGTTTACTAAGAGTAAAGGTACTTCTTTCACTGCAGTTCTAATCTATGTTGATGATATTCTGTTGACAGGCAATGATCTCGAAGAAATTCAATATCTCAAGACTAATTTACTCCAGAAATTTCTTATCAAAGATTTAGGAAATTTGAAATATTTTCTAGGCATTGAATTTTCTCGATCTAGAAAAGGAATTTTTATGTCTCAAAGGAAGTATGCTCTAGACATCCTTCAAGACACAGGTCTTATAGGAGCACGTCCAGACAAATTTCCTATGGAGCAAAATCTGAAACTTTCTTTAACTGAAGGAGAGAAGTTGAATGATCCAAGTAAATACAGACGGTTGATTGGCAGATTAATATATTTGACCGTCACTAGGCCTGACATAGCTTATTCAGTTCGTATGCTTAGCCAATTTATGCATGAACCAAGAAAACCACATTGGGAGGCAGCTCTTCGAGTTCTGAGGTACATCAAAGGCACTCGTGGTCAAGGACTTCTACTGCCATCTGAAAACAATTTAAGATTACAGGCATATTGCGATTCTGACTGGGGTGGTTGTCGAACTTCCAGACGATCTATTTCTGGGTTCTGCATTTTCCTCGAAAATTCAATTATTTCTTGGAAGTCTAAAAAGCAGACTAATGTGTCCAGATCATCAGCAGAAGCCGAGTATCGAGCTATGGCAAATACTTGTTTAGAGTTAACTTGGTTAAGATACATTCTTCAAGACTTGAATGTTCCACTGTCCAAACCAGCATTATTATATTGTGATAATCAAGCAGCATTACATATAGCAGCCAATCCAGTTTTTCATGAACGTACGAAACACATTGAAATAGATTGTCATATAGTTCGAGAAAAATTACAAGCTGGAATCATCAAACCGTGTTATGTTTCGACCAAAATGCAATTGGCAGATGTTTTTACTAAAGCTTTGGGAAGACAGCAATTTGACTTTTTGAAGGACAAGTTGGGTGTGATTGACATACACTCTCCAACTTGAGGGGGAGTATTAAGAGGATATTTTGCCGTGATAATTAGTTAGAATATATCTTAAATATTTAGGGAGTTTGATATGAACCAAGAGACATCAATCATACAATATGCTTCAATGAAGATGTGAAGAAAATGTTGTCATAAAGTGTGAATGTTACAACTTTTGGAATTTCATTTTGAGGCTATATAAAGCCATCTATGTTGTATTTGTATTCGGACTTGAAAAACATATTAAAATAAGCATTTGTGTTTTTGTTTAGCCAATGGCTAAGTTTCTTTGCAATTCTATGTAGTTTAGGTTGCATGTAGAATCATTCAAGCTCGACATGATCAATCTTGCTTGTGGAGTGATTCGAATCTCAATCAAGTGTTCTTACATTGAGATATTTGATCAACAAGAATCATTCAAGCTAGACATGATCGATCTTGCTTGTGGAGTGATTCGAATCTCAAACAATGTTCTTGTCTTGAGATATTCGATCAACAAGGTAATCCGAATCTTACTCCCCTTGTAGTGATTTCCACATATCAGAGTTGTTAGTATAGATTTGATTAACCGTATATTTTATTTATTTACCAGATTTAATTAGATATATATTTTTACTATTTTTAGGTATTAGTTGATAGTTTGTATCCTATTTAAACGTGGTAAACCTGAATGAAGATCATACTTTCGATCCCAATTCTATTTCTATTTCTCATTCTTAACAAGAAAGGAAACTTTGTGCCACATTGCTAAAGCTGAGAAGTGGCGAATTGACCTCCACTATAAAAGGGAGGACCCTCACTTCATTTTATCATCTTAAATGAACAATTCGAGCCAGTCAGACAGTACACTTTCTGACGTTTCAAGGCCAAAATCTTTGCTGATTCGCTCAGACTCTTTCCTCCTCGTTTCATTTTTTAGAAAGCATTCAAAGATAGTATGTATGACTACCTTTTGGCTAGTTAAATTTTTTGAATCGAGTTGAAATTATTTACGCATGATTATGCCTGGTTTAAATTATTACGAGTAAGTTTCTCTGCAGTATTACGCTTAGTTTAAATTATTAGGACTAAGTTTCTATGCAGTATTAGGCTTAGTTTAAATTATTGGGAGTAAGTTTTTATGCATAATTAGACTTAGTTTAAATTATTAGGAGTAAGTTTTTCTGCATAATTAGGCATTTGAAATTGTCAGTTGTATGTTGGCACATACCCTTGGTTTCGCATGTGTCATAGTTTGTATGTTGAGACTATTAAGATTTAATACGTAAATGTTATGCAACATGAACTTTATGTTATCTTGAATGAATTGATATGCGATATAATGTGATGTGATATGTTATGCTCGGATTGATTATGTGACTGGTAAGGTATTTACTGTATGAATTGCACGTTATGAAGCGTTATGTTGAAAGCACGAAAATGTTATGTTATGTCTCGTGAATTGCATGTATAACATGATATGAATAGCATGAAGAACGATAAATAACATGAAATATAGCCCCGGTATAAGCATGAACGATATGATATCTGATATGAGAAACGGTAGGCATATTGAAGGTTACAAGACTTTCAACCATGCAAATCACGGGTAGGAGTTCATAATTCACTAAGTATTAAAATCGAGTCGCATATGATCATCATGTGTATTATTAATCTTCTCAATTAATGGATTTATAAGGAGAAATTAAATATCTTTTTGTATAGTGTTATACAAACCCATTGTATAGGTGGATCAAATCATTTGTAACAATTATAAAGTGGGCGCATGAATAGTGATATCTTAGTAGTTGGAGTAGTTATCTCTCCATAACATCTGTAAATTTTACTAAACCTTCATATATCATCTAGAAATTCTTTGTACTAAGGTTGAGACTAGCAAAATCCTAAAGTTCTTAAGGCTCTTCTCACAATCTCGTTGTAAGTGTGAGTTGTGCTCGCGTGGATCGACTGAGTCAAACTTGAAATATTTGGACAAACCTTCTCATCATCAAAGCAATAAAACTTACAACTTTATGACTCTAATCATGTCTAGACCAACTACAAGTCGTTCTTCATTTAAATTGTTCACTAAACTATAGTCTATAATATTCAATGTTTGAGAGCTCACTATACGCTCACTATATAGAAATATCAAGTTTGCTTAAGGATTCATCTTGTTGCCTTTTTTTTTTTCCTCTAATTAGCACTACTATAAAACATGTCTACAAACATTCTTTAATATCTAGTTCAAGTGAAATACTTCAGCTATGAAGAATTAATGAGCCTACAAATATCAGCTATGGAGAATTAATGAGCCTACAAACATCACTCAAATCTATAATAACCATGTCCACCAAAGTCTTTAAATGTAATAGTGGAAAAAAATAGATAAACAAACATATAAAAATAATTATAAAAAAGAAATAAGTTTAAAATAATAATAATAATAATAATAATAATAATAATAATAATAAATAAATAAAAACTACCCTTCTCCACTTCTCTCCACTAACCTCTCATCTCTTTCCCAACTATCTCTTCTCAACTCATCTATTAAGCCAGACTATCAAGTTCATGCAAAAAGAAACCGAAAAACAACAAAAATGTCAAATTTGTGAAAAAAACTAAAATGGCCTCCACCAAGATTTCCTTGACAAGAGACCACACCACAGGCTAGGCGCTTGTGATTGTGAAATCAAGAGCTCACGCAAGAGAACTTGGATCCAATCTTTCATCGACGGACGAAGCATGTTGAGGTTGATTATCACTTCATTCGTGAACGAGTATCGACTCGTCAGCTTGATGTTCGACTCATTTCTTCCAAGGATCATCTCGCCGATATCATGACAAAGCCATTGTCAGCTCCTTCTTTTAGCAATTTTAGGCGCAATCTGAACTTAGTAGTACATCCTCTACATTGAGGAGGGTGTTAAACGTACAATAGATCATATCTATATATAGTAAGATAATCTAGTGATTTACTCGTTTGTTACTAGATCTATGATTTATTGATTTGTTACTAAATCTATGATTTAGAATGTAATCTTCATTATACGTATCTATAAATACATGAGGTCGTGACCTTAGATCATTGTGCCATTCAACCTAGTTAAAGTATATATTAAATATTTCTTTGCTTTTATCGTAATTTAATTTTTAGAAAATCAAGTCAATTATAAATTAGCTCTCCATTGTTGTAATTGTTCAGTTGCAATTATTTAGAGTTGAGTTGGAATTTAGATTTCAATACATTTATACTAATTTTATAAATCACATTAATTTATCAGTAGCTTCAGATCATAATGATGAGTAACCTCATATAAATAATTTTATATAAATGGACAAATGAATGGATAAAAAAATTGTCCAATATTTGTGAAGAGACTATAAAAGTTAAGATTTGGAAGCTGCTAATAGAATGAAAAGAAAATAAAAGAAAAGATTTGAAAGTAAAAATCACATGGAGGAGAGAGAAAGAAAAGGGAAGATAAAAAAAAAAAAAAAAAAACAATAGACCCATAGAAAAAAAAAGAAAGTATGAAATATAATAGCAAACATACATTCTTATTTATAAGTAATTTTTAAATATAGTATGAAATTATAGTATCTAATAAATAGTATGTAAGTAGGCATTGCAGGACATTCTAAAAAATATTAAATTTAAATGAAAAGATTAAGAATTTGTTAAATGTGAATGATATATATATATTTTGTCATATGATATGAAAATGATATGAAATATGTTATGGTACGAGATATGTGATAAATTGACATGTTTATGATATGATATATTGTGATGCAATATGTTACGATATGTATATGATGAAATGTTATGTTAAAAGCATGAAACGTTATGTTATGTCTCCAAAATTGTGTGTATACAGCATGATATGAATGACATAAAATCACGATAAATGACATTCAATATAACCCCGTTAGAATTATGTATGATATGAGAAATGAAAAATGAGAAATGATATGATATGAATGAAAAACGGTAGCGGGGTTATATTTAATAATGTTGAAAACGGAAAAATATTGGGACCTCATGCATTATGTGTGCTCATGCATTTGGGGATACCCTTATTCCATCACAATTGCTTGTACGGACGCGTACACCACTAGGCAGGTGAAGTATCATTATGTTTTACATAATGTTGCCATTACGGTTACTAATTCTAATGGGAGTCTGGCATGAGGAGCTACTAGAGCAGGCTCGCCCAACAAGAAAAGGGGCCCAGTGGTGTGCGAACTGTCTGGTGAGTTCATACTTGCACGTCTGGGCTATGTGTAGCGTATATGATACACATCAAAGATACCCATTAGGAGAGTGTCATAGAAAAAGGAAAAGAGACTGATACGATAGGTCCCGTCATTGCATTCGCATGTTCTTGCATTTAACCACCAATAGTGGGTTCACTTACTGAGTATTTCTTAAAATACTAAAACCACGTGCTAGCTCCATTTCAGGTTAAGACAAAATATTCCTTTACGGCTGACGAAATTTTGACACTCAAAATTCCACTCAAATTTGTGGGATTATGTGGCAAACATGTAAGTTTGGTTAAACCATATATTGACACTCAATATTCCACTAACTCAAACATGAATTTTTCCATTAGGTGGAGACAACCTTTGGACTTTCTCCATTTTAATTCAACCATTAATTTAAATAATTAATTTCAAATTAAAAAAATATTAAATGATTAATTAAACAATTTAATAATATTTAACATTAATTCAAATGTCAATCTCAATCAATTCCAACACACCTTGATTATAAATCCCTCTTCATAATTAAAATATTTAAATCTTATTTAAATATCTCTAATTCTCTCTTTTTGTTTAATTCGTAATTAAAACAAAATGTGGTTAAATATATCGTATATATGTAATGCATACTCCCTAATTTGAATTCGAACACTTCGAACTCACTCGTCACGCTGTTCTAAGGTTTAGTCCAATATGAGCTAGCAGAGGGACCTAATGGACCTATAGATCTTTGGCTTCAACAATTCGAGATTAACCGGCTAAACTCATTAACCTTGTTAACCAACATTCATTAACTACTAGGACACTCCACTATAGCCTAGTAGTTGCTCTCCCCTCACTATAGTTATATTTTTGTCCATTTGATATAACTATGATTAGTAAGTCGATCCTTCACAGGTTGTTCGTAACTAGAGATGGGTCAATTTACCGTTTTTCCCCTAAAGTTACTTCTTGTTCCTTAAGTCTCACTGATCCTCTAATGAACAATTGGTTTGTGGTCCAACCACCAAACTGAATCCCTCTCAGGCCAATGAGAGTGTGGGCCCCTTGTTCAAGCCCTGGAGTCAGTACTTAATGGAACAATTTCTCTACTATCCCTAAAAGTGGGTAGAGTGAATTCTATCTTGCCCCCTATGTCTCCAGCTATGCACCCAGTCTTACCCTTGAAATGGGAGGCTTAATGAGTCGGCAAACTTTGACCACTCTCACCCATGCAAATCTAAGGATAATTCTAAATAAACAGTAGTTCATAGTTAGCTCAGGATTAAGGTCGAGTTACCTAGGTCATCGAGTGAAAAAATCAGTCTCAACAGTAAACGACATTATAAAGTGAGAGTGATTATCTTCATGGTCCGATCTTATGCAATACTCATTGCATAGGATGCCCCCACTCAGCCTTATCCTTGTACTATAGATCATTTTGCCTATATACTTGAACTTGATCCACTCTTATGTCTCTACATATAGTTCAAGTAATCATACTATAGCCAGAGTATTCTTAGTTTATTGGATTTAGATTAATGATCGTAAAATTCACTTTATTCAATAACAGTCTTTATTGAATAAACATCAATAGTAACTTTATTGAAAATAAAATATGTTTTTGTTTACAAACTATTGGTTTTAGGACATAAAACCCAACAAACGTGATGACGTTAGATGATGATGCGTTGATGTTGTATGATGATGTATTGATTTTGTATGATGTCTTGATGATGTTAGATAATGATGCGATGATGTTATATGATGATGTGTTGATGTTATATGATGATGTGATAATGTCATGTGATGACGTGATGACATTATATGAAAATGTCATGATGTTATATGATGACTTGATGACGTTAGATAATGATAAGCGCCTACAATGCTGGAATTTGCAAAGCTAGAGGTCTTTCTAGAATCCTTGCAAAACGTTCACAGAGAAAGCTAACTTAACAGATTGATTCCAACCAATAGTTGGTTAGAAGATGAATGACTCTTAGATCGAACTTGGAATCTATTATGGTCACTCTTAGATACCAAGACAATTCACTCCAGAATTAGCTTGATCAAAACTAATTCAATGAATCGGTTTAAACATCAAACCTAAAGCAAGGTTTGAAAAAGAATAACACCAAAAGGGTATCAGGAAAACACAAAAGTTTTGTCTGTATTCAACAATTCATACTCAAACATGAATATTACATGCCTTTAAATAGGCCCAAAAGATAACCCTAACATAATAAAGTTCAACCACCAACTACAAATGCTATTAAATACAAATCGAAGAAAATAAAGCATTCATAAAAACTACTAATAAATGCTATTAAATACAAATTGAAGAAAATAAGATATTCATAAATTGTCTTAATGGGTAGTTCAACTACCGAAGGAAAGTTTCTAATCACTTTCTAATGTCAGCCACTCCATTATTTTCTTGATTTGATACTTGAATCTTCTTTGTATTACTTCTTGTAATTGCTCGTTCAGGTACATGGAAGTGATCAATTGTTGGATTCATATCAGATAATGATGTGATTATGTTATATGATGATGTTATGATGTACATGATGTTGACATGATGTTGATGATGCATAATAATAAAATGATGCGACACGTATAATAATGAAATGACTTAATATGACGATGTTCTATATTAAGATTGTGTGCATGTATTAAATGTCACGATGCATTATGACGAATTTTTTTTAAAGACACAACCATGGTTAAAAGCGAATGATGATGAATGTATGAAGGTCAATGCTTGCATGTTACTCAGAGTAATGTGTGAACGGTGTATTTTGTGTGTTCATATTTATTGGGATACTTCCCCAGTGATGATGATGAGTGCGAACGCACATAATATGATGATGAGGGTGTTCATGGGGAGCATGACACTATGGGGTTTTGCTAACATCCGAACTCGCTACAAATTAACTTGACCAAAGAGGGTCCAAGGGGTGTGCGAGCCCCCTGAGGATTCACACTCGCACATGTGAGTCGTGTGTAGGGAAATACTACACATTCAATTTGTCCGAGACTGGAGGCCACCCCTATGATGGTTTTTAAATGATAGGTTCCTAAATCATGAGTTGCATGTGTTTGCTTTCCCTGATCCCAATAGTGGGTCACTTATCGAGACTAAAGGCAATGTGCTACTTCTTTTCAGGTAAAGGCAAGGTGTCCCTGTAGGGCTGATGATGGCATCGCAACTTGAGAACATGACAGTAACGACCCTAAATTTTCACATGCTTAGAGTCGTTACTAACGTCTCATGCTCATCTATAATGCGGAAATATAATTCTTACATGAACATCATTTATAACGTAAACTTCGAAAAATGCTTAAAACAACTTTTTCTCTAGAAAACAAATTCATGGTCTTACGTGTTTAAATACAATATGCATGAGGTCCCTCTAAATCCATCATAATGTCTCTTCTAACACAACCCTCTAGTCTCATCTCTTTGTTACTCTAGGTAACACATACTCGTGGATATTTATATTAATATCATTTTCATGCTCTTAGTATTGTGTCCTATGTCGATCTAACGACATGATGCAATATGGCACTCATCATCATATAGCATGCTCAATAGGAAAAACATCATCATATTAAGGTAAACGTCACACAATCATCATACTCATCATATTGTCATAAAGTGCATCAAGCATATCAAGTATGTCATTCGTCAAAATATATATATACTACGCACATCATCATACACTCGTACATCATCATATACTAGTATACGACATCATACAATACAACTTATACATCATCACATACTATCATACGATATCGTACGACACAGTTCATACATCATCATAATTCATACAATTTTTAGCTTATCCTATAGTAAGATCACTTACCTTATTAGCTTAAGTTGTTGTCACGAATTTATCCTTAGTGAAAGTTTGATTCTGTCCTTTGAAATTCAAGTCAACCTATGTGAGTTCATAACATCAGTTTCAAGTTCGAACTTCTATAAAATTGTTTCCCTAATTTACATTTGCCCATGTATTAAACATTATGTGAACATTAAAGACTTTGCATGAATAAAGTTTTAAATGTTTATTTATGTTTGTTATAATTTCTCTTTCATGCAATCCATTTAAAAGTCTTTAACATTTACCATATATTCTCTTTACCATATATTTTCTTTCCTCTTACCGTGTGTTTCCTTTTCTTTTTATTAAATGAAATAGATTAGGATTACAGTTAAAAACATTCTATTCTAATCTAATTCTAAGAAAATAAATATAATTACCAAGAAAATAAATATAATTACCATTTGCATGTTTCATAAGAAAATAAATACAACTACCATTTGCATGTTTCATGGTCTCGAACGGCTATGTAGTCATTAGTCATCATTAGTCGTACAGTGCTACATATTAATTTATGTCATATTACTCGATTCAAAACTACAAAATATTTTTTTTTTTATTTACAATTATTATAGGTTACCACTGAAAATGAAAAATATTGTCATTTATTAATAAAAAGTGAAAATAAAAACTCATATAATTATGTTATAATTTTACTTAGGAATATTCCTTGGAATATCATATTTACACTTAAGTCCTTACTTAATAGTCCATCACTAGTAAATCCGCAATCAAGTGAAACTGAATTATTATTCTCCCCGAACAAAGAATTTTCATGCGTTGTTCTTAAGAGCCTCAGCACTGTCTCCGTTTTCCTCTATTTCATCAAAGTAGTCCTCTCGAGCATTTCCAGCCAACATCAAGGCAACCAACCAAAAGAGGGATGAATCAAGGGATAAAAATGCACCACCACCTAGAAGACCAGTCTTAGCGGTCGGGCATGCTGTCTCGAGATTGTGATAAACGTTGCGAGTCAAGTGAATTTGCTCAGTGACTGTATGCCATACGAGCAAAGTTATAGCCAATCCAGTTGTGAACCTACAAACACAGAGGTAGCTTGATTGATAACGTTTCGAAATCACTTTTTAGGTAACAGAGGATGTGATTTGGAAAGAGAAGTTACAGGGAAATGTTGAAGAAAATAGAGAAACTGGTGCTCTTAAACAAAGAGAAGTATCCTGCAATTGAAGAAGCAAGAAGAAACGCAAGTGAAAGATATCCCAAGGCCACAGTTGGGTCCACTGGATACTGACAGACAACAATGCCTTTGCCTGGGATGGGAGTTCCAGATGCAGGCTGCCCATAAGCAAACACAAAAAGAAAGGATAGTGACCATCAATGACGGAGCTTGGAAAGTTATATGATATTGCATGGGTTGGGAGGTTCTCATCTTGCTGTGATTGTTTCAAATTCACAAATATCTACACAATAAGAATCAAACAATTTATGAACAGAAGCTTACCTTCTTGTTCTCAGCTACGACTCCAAATATAAAGGATATCACACCTAAAGTTGCGACAATAAGAGACATTATTTTGACCGACATGACTATTGATCCCAAGATAAATGGAACAAAAGAGTTTTTCAGAAAAATGGACAACAACAGAACCGAAAGATTATAGAATGAGATTAGTGAATGCTTGATATTTATAGTACTCACTATCGTCAAATGCATGTAGTGGAATCTACCTAATCTTGAAACCCGTAATTAAAATATGGAATTAAACCGTTTTTCGTTTATTTGGTTTTTTTTTCCTTTAATTAGAAATTATGTCGTTTTTTGAAATGCACATGGAAAATGATTCATTGAGAAATATCTGGGGCCAGCTGGCATTGGTTTTATCTGGGGTTAATTTTTAACCATATTAATGAATGGCAGCCCCAAACAAACAATGAAGAATTTGACGCAGGTTCGTGTTCAAAATTATGTGTGAATAACTTAATCAATCTAACCTTTATGATTTTAGTTTTTTATTTTTGAGCATATGTACGAGAATAACATAAAACAAACCACTAAATGAAAGGGAACAAGGTCGAGGGTGATTTCCATGCCAAATCATCATAGGTCTATGTCTTCAAGCGTAAGTAACAAGCTCATGTCGACTAGATTAATGTGTTTGACCGTAATGATCCCACGAGAAAGGCACGGGTCGAAAAAAAACGAACAACAAAACGCACCGATTGATGCATGTGGGAGTGTTCAAAATTACTTGTGAACCACCGGATGAATCCAACCCAATTATTATAATTTGAGTCCTTTTTTTAGCGTGCATAATAGAAAAATATTAAAAAAAAACGAAGTAATGCATAGATGGAAGGTGATAAGATTGTCGAATTGTGGAGGGTGATCCTCGAGCCAAGACATTAATCGTGTATGTTTTTAAGCGTGTGTAGCAAGCTCACGAGCTATCTAGTTGCACTTATGATCAACAAAAAGATGATCTTGATCTCTACTGCATCAGTGTTAGTTGCTGATAGAATTAACAAATATTTGGAGGTTGTTTACTTATCAAAGTATTTTGTGCAAAAGATTCGAGAGGATAGCCCGATATTCTTTAAGAAGTAAGAAATGAATACACACCTTTAATACTTTAGAAATACTTTTGTGAAGAAATACTCTTTTTGACAAGCTTGATACAACTAACTCAATATTTAATTTGATCTAACGTCATCGTACTTTTTCCACTAGGGTCACGAACTGCAACACCAATAACCGCTCCACTATTTCTTATAACTGTATTAAACTTCAATTTGATGGAGAAGGTTTATCGATCAACAACACGAACGACGGAATAATAACGAGCTCCCATTATCAACTTATAAACTATCAAATGTTTGACTCTTAATCCCACTTTTTGATGTAAGATATAAAATTTTTCGATTTGGATAGTCACCTCTAGGTATAATTAGGAAGCAAAAAAACACAATATATATCTAATATTTAAATATCTCAAAAAAAAAAAAAAATGGTGAAGGGTGAACAACCCAAATCCTATCTTCTTTTCTTTTTATATATATATATATATATATACACACACTTTTAAGTTAGGTAGGTTTGACTATAAACCCGAAGTTATACATATGGATATAAATGATGAAAAACTCTTAAATATGACATTTATGCAAATTTTACCCTTTCACTCTAAGTATTATGGCTAGCAACATGATGCCATTTTTATGGAGTGGCAGGTACGGGTTGAGTTGAAAAAATCTTTTAGACCAATTTAAAATATTAGTAGGTGACTCGAGCAATCAAAATAAAGTTTAAAACTCATGGATTGAGCTGGAATTGTTATTTTTTTTATATAATTATTTTAAAAAAATCATACTTATCCATCATGCTCTAACTAAAATTTATAAAATTTAAATATCAAACATATTAATTATTACTAATTTTTGTTCACTTTATGTTTTATGTTTGGGTGATTTGATTTTGCGTGTTTATCTATTTATTTTTTTTTAGGTAAGTAATATTTTAATGGCTTCTTTATATTTTAGCTAAAAATATGTTTTTTTTTTTTTGTCTAAAATTTTAAAATATTACACTGGTTCCATATTTTATAGTTGAATTTTAAAAGTACATCTATTTATGTCATATTACTCTCTTCAAAACTACCATCTTAGATGAAAACATTATTATAGGTCACCATTACTTTGAAAGAGTTGAGTCACGCCGAAGTTGAAAATGAAAAGTGTTGGCCAAAATAAAAACTCATACAATTAAGTCCTTAATCACAAGTAAATCAATAGTAAAGTGGAAGTGTTAAGAATGAGAAAGAGAGGCGGGATCAAAACTGCGATCTTCAATAATGTTCAAAATGTTTAAATAAGATACAAGCTACCAACTAATACCTACATGTAACCATCAGAAAATTTTAAATAAATAAAGTAAATAATAATTAAAAAAATAATAAATAATGGAACTCTCTCCACCTTCCCCAAATATCTCTTCTCCAACACCTCCTACAACAAAATGAGCTGGAAAAAAAAAAAAAAAACAAACAACAATGGCAGATTTTAGAAAGAAAAATCCAAGAAATCTTTTCTTTTATACAATTATTTTTATACAGTTATTTAGAATCAGATCTCATTTTAATTTAGTATAACAAAATTCAACCCAGAACAAAAAAAAGAAAAAAGAATAACAGGGAGGTCTGGAAAGAATTAAAGAGAGAGGAAAAGAAAAAAATAATAGAGAAGAAAGGAAAGAATTAGAGAGAAATAAAGGAATATATATATTACAAAGTAAATACAAAAAAAAAAAAAGGAAGAGAGAGACCGGGGAGGAGGAAAAATGAAGATTTTTGTGAGCAGAGTTAAAATAAATACCGAAACAATTTAAGAGAGTAAATATACAGAGTAAAGAGATGATGAAATATATTATATATATTCAATATTCATAAAAGTCTCTAATCCTTCCATGAAGTTTAATACATGGACCATTATAAAATTTAGAGAATTGAAATTGAAATTGATGCTATGGTTTATATAGGTTGGCTTGAATACAAAGAACAAAACCGAACTTAATAAATTGGTGATACCAGTCTAAGCTAATCAGGTAAGTGGTCTTACTATCGGCTCAGTTGAAAGACTTGTCTTATGTATGATGACACGTGCCTAGTGGCCCTTGCACGTGTCATTTATGCTTTATGTTATGTGATGATGTGATGACGTTAGATAGTGATGCGGTGATGTTATATGATGATGTGATGTTGTTATATGATGATGTGATGTTATATGATGATATGATGTTATTATATGATGATGTGATGATGTTATGTGATGACGTGATGACGTTAGATGATAATGTGATGATGTTATATAATGATGTGATAATGTTATATGATGACGTGATGACGTTAAACGACAATGTGATGATGTTATATGATGACTAGATGATATTAGATAATGATGAGATGATGTTATATGAATGACGTACTTGGTATGCTTGATGCACTTTATGGCAATATGATGAGTATGATGATTGCGTGATGTTTACCTTAATATGATGATGTTTTCCATATTGGTCATGCTATATGATGATGAGTGTCATATTGCATCATGTCGTTAGATCGACATAGGGCACAACCCTAAGAGCATGAAAATGATATTAATAAAAATATCCACGAGTATGTGTTACCTAGAGTAACAATGAGATGAGACTAGAGGGTTGTGTCAGAAGAGACGTTATGATGAATTTAGAGGGACTTCCCTTAGAGATGATGAGTGCGGACGCGCACAGTACGATGATGAGTGCGAATGTGCACGAGCGCGAATGCGCACAGATAAGGGTGTTCATGAGGCGCATGACACTGTGGGGTTCTACTGACTTCCGGACGTCGCTACAGATTAGCTTGACCAGAGCGTCCAGGGGGTGTGCGAGCACCCTGGAGATTCACATTCGTACGTGTGAGTCGTGTATAGGGAAGTACTACACATCCAATTTGTCTGAGACTGAAGGTCACCCTTATGATGATTAGAAATAGGTCCCTAAATCATGATTGCAAGTGTTTGCATTTGCATGGCCCCCTATAATGGGGTCACTTACTAAGTATTCTTTGAAATTCGGGCCATATGGCACATCATTTTTTCAGGTAAAAGGAAGGCGCACTTGTACGAAGGACGACGACATCGCAAGCACAGACTGTGGCACGTGCATATTTTGACTCATATTTAAATTCCTAGTCTTAAGTTATAATAAGTTGTTTTGCATTTCATTGTTTTAAATTATTTTGTATTTATTTTTATTTTCTCTAAATTTCAGTATTTCGCATTAAACACGTAAGACCATGACTGTGTTTTTCAGAGAAAAAGTTGTTTTAAGCGTTTTTTGAAGTTTAAGTTATAAATGATGTTCATGAAGAGTTATATTTCGGTATTAGAGATGAGCATGAGACGCTAGTAGCGACTTTGAATATGTTGAAATTTAAGGTTGTTACACTAAAAGTAAGGGGAAAATATAAACTAACTAAATCTTGAGAATAAGATAATATATACTACTAATCAAATCCTAAGATAAAATATTAACGGATTACGAATATCTAAAATATATTCCTTAACTAATTATTATAATATATTCTCGAAATATTATATCTTAATACTCCCCCTCAAGTTAGAGAATGTATGTCAATCACATGAAACTTGTCTTTCAATAAATCAAATTGATGTCTTCTCAAAGCTTTAGTGAAAATATCATCCAATTGCATTTTAGTCGAAACATAACAATGTGTTTCGTATGTTCGTGAAAACTGGATTGACTGTTATGTGTAATGCTACTTGATTATCACAATACAATAATGGTGGCTCAGACAGGAACTTTCAAGTCTTGAAAAATGTATCTTAACCAAGTTAACTCTAAACAAGTATTTGTCATAGCTCGATACCTTGCTTCTGCTAATGATCTGGACACATTGGTTTGTTTTTTTAGACTTCCAAGAAATAATTAAATTTCCAAAGAAATTACAAAACCCAAAAATAGACCGTCTGGAAGTTCAACAACCACCCCAGCCTGAGTAGCAATATGCTTGTAATCTTAAGTTGTTTTCAGATAGTAGAAGTCCTTGACCAGGGGTACCTTTGATGTATCTCAGAACTCGAAGAGCTGCCTCCCAATGTAGTTTTCTTGGTTCATGCATAAATTGACTAAGCATACGAATTGAATACACTATGTCAAGCCTAGTAACGGTTAAATATATTAACTTGTCAATCAATCGTCTGTATTTACTTGGATCATTCAACTTCTCTCCTGCTGTTCAAGTTTCAGATTTTGCTCCATAGGAAATTTTTTTGGACGTGCTCCTGTAAGACTTGTATCTTGAAGAATGTCTAGAGCATACTTCCTTTGAGACATAAAAATTCATTTTCTAGATCGAGAAAATTCAATGCCTAGGAAATATTTCAAATTCACTAAATCTTTGATAAGGAATTTCTCGAGTAAACTAGTCTTGAGATGTTGAATTTCTTTGAGATCACTTCCTGTCAACAAAATATCATCAACATAGATAAGAGTTACAGTGAAAGAAGTACCTTTACACTTAGTAAATAAAGAGTAATATGCTTTTGACTGAGTGTAGCATGCATTTTGTATAGTGGTAGAGAATATGGAGAACCAATTGGGAGAAGCCTCTTTTAAACCATAAAGAGATTTATGGAGCCGATATACTGTATTCTCCCCCTGTCGGCGAATACCTTGTGGTAAAGACATATAGACTTCCTCATCTAGATTACCATGGAGAAAGGCATTTTGAACATCCAACTGATGAGTGAACCATTTTTGAGGAGCGAAAATAGCGAGTAAGCAACAAAGTGTAGTAAGTTTCGCTGTAGGAGAAAATGACTCTTTGTAATTAACACCTTCAACCTGAGTGTATCCCTTTGCTACCAGTCGAGCTTTATAACCTTCAACAAGACCATCAGAGTAGTGTTTAATCTTGTACGCCCAACGACAGCCAATAACTTTATGGTCAGGTGGTAGAGGAACGAGAGACCAAGTATGATTACGTTTTAAAGCTGCAAGTTCATCATTCATAGCCTGCTGCCATAATGAGTCGCCAACTACCTCATCATAAGTTTTAGGTTCTGTTTAGGCTGTAATAAGAGCTAGAAAAGCACGTTGAGTAGGAGAAAAACGAGAGAATGAAAGGAAATGATGAAGGGGATACCTAGGTAGCTTTCTAGTTCGAGCAATGTTCGATGTATAGTACTCTCCTACACATACCCAACCACGAGCACATGGACTCACCAGGGCTCATGTACCCTCTAGGCTTCTCTCATGGACTCACGAGTTTGTGAATTATGCAGATATAGTTCCTATCAAATCTTTCGTATATAACTTAAATGACATGGTCTATGGAGGTTTGGGCATCATAAATTATCATCATGATAACGTATTATTACAACATAGTGTTGATAAGATAAGGAATCAACTACAAGGGGAATAAGATTCGGATTACCTTGTTGATCGAATATCTCAAGTCAAGAACACTTTGTTTGAGATTCGAATCACTCCAGAAGCAAGATCGATCATGTCTAGCTTCAATGATTCTAGTTGATCAAATATCTCAAGACAAGAACACTTGATTGAGATTCGAATCACTCCACAAGCAAGATTGATCATGTCGAGCTTGAATCTACATGCAACCTAAACTACATAGAGTTGCAAAGAAACTTAGCCATTGGCTAAAGAAAAGCACAAATCTACATGCAACCTAAACTACATAGAGTTGCAAAGAAACTTAGCCATTGGCTAAAGAAAAGCACAAATGCTTCTTTTGGTATATCTTCTAAGTCTTCCTTACAAATACAACAAACATGGCTTTATATAGCCTCAAAATGAAAATTACAAAAGTTGTAACATTCACACTTTATGGCCATAATTAGCCATTATGTAAATGTAACCGAAATTAAATAAAAAGTCCTAAAATACAATAACTCTAAATTACTCTAAATTATAACCCACCCAAAATTTACAACAATCAAACTTTATTCTTCTTCAACGTAGCATGAATTGAAACATCTTTTGATAATTTTGACAATCTTTTCTTCAAATCTTCATTGAAGCATATTGTATGATTGATGTCTCTTGGTTCATATCAAGTGTAGTCACACTATAGCATAGCTTATAAACATGGCATAACACAATATTGGATAGCATAGCAATCATAATTATGACACGTGCAAGAGTAACGAGTATGCGTCATAATAGGTAACACAATTCATCCAACCAATCAAATAATAGAGCCACTCACTTGAGTAGGTTAAAAAAGGGTTGTTAGTTTATCATTGGAGCTACTCCAAATTCATCTCTTAAAATCAAGTGTAACTTATGTGAACTTAGGATAAAAGATTAAAACAAGTTAAACAAATTTATCTACATAACGTTCACGAGTAAACCTCTAATGAGCTTACTATACTTTAATCTGACCAAATAGTGGTCATACTCATCTCAAATGTTATAAAAAGTCCGAAAGCTAACTATAGAAGGGTAAACATTTGTAGGAAAGGGTTCAAAGTAGTGAAACAGATTGAAAATTTGTAAACCAAGTCGTTCACGTTGTTTAAGCCGCTATTGTACCGAGCCAAGCCGAGCCATGAAGTCGATGCTCGAAAGGGACACAGGTTGGGCTCGACGCATAGATAAGGACATGTATCACAGGATCAGGATATGCACACATCTTGCAATCTAGGTCGTTCTATTATCGAGTCAAGCGCTTAGGTTATGGGCTACTATGCTAAGCAACGAGTGTGATATGATAAGGAATCAATACAAGGGGAATAAGATTCGGATTACCTTGTTGATCGAATATCTCAAGACAAGAACATTGTTTGAGATTCGAATCACTCCACAAGCAAGATCGATCATGTCTAGCTTGAATGATTCTTGTTGATCAAATATCTCAAGGCAAGAACACTTGCTTGAGATTCGAATCACTCCACAAGCAAGATTGATCATGTCGAGCTTGAATGATTCTACATGCAATCTAAACTACATAGAATTGCAAAGAAACTTAGCCATCGGCTAAAGAAAAGCACAAATGCTTCTTTTAATATATCTTCCAAGTCTTCCTCACAAATACAACAAACATGGCTTTATATAGTCTCAAAATGAAACTATTAAAGGCATTCCAAAAGTTGTAACATTCACACTTTATGGCCATAATTAGCCATTATGTAAATGTAACCGAAATTAAATAAAAAGTCTTAAAATACAATAACTCTAAATTACTCTAAATTATAACCCACCCAAAATTTACAACAATCAAACTTTATTCTTCTTCAATGTAGCATGAATTGAAACATCTTTTGATTATTTTGATAACCTTTTCTCCACATCTTCATTGAAGCATATTGTATGATTGATGTCTCTTGGTTCATATCATTCTCCACTTCTTCAAGAGGATTCGTCCTCGAATCTATTTGTGAAACTTTGCTGCAAAAAATAAGTTATGGAAATACAAAGGACCTCACAACACTCTCTCACGTGTATACACTCAAGGAATTTTAGGCCACTCTGTTTGCACTCATTTACACAAATGAAGCTCTCATTCTCACCTCTCAAAATTTTAAATAGAGCAAAGATTGAATTTTGAACTTTGGGTCGATTAAAAACTAAAAAGATGAAAATAAATAAAAATCAAATTGAGAAGAAACGCAAAGGAAACATATATCCGATCTTGAGCCTGAAGCTCTGATACCAAATGATAAGATAAGGAATCAATACAAGGGGAATAAGATTCGGATTACCTTGTTGATCGAATATCTCAAGCCAAGAACACTTTGTTTGAGATTCGAATCACTCCAGAAGCAAGATCGATCATGTCTAGCTTCAATGATTCTTGTTGATCAAATATCTCAAGACAAGAACACTTGTTTGAGATTCGAATCACTCCACAAGCAAGATTGATCATGTCGAGCTTGAATGATTCTACATGCAATCTAAACTACATAGAATTGCAAAGAAACTTAGCCATCGGCTAAAGAAAAGCACAAATGCTTCTTTTAATATATCTTCCAAGTCTTCCTCACAAATACAACAAACATGGCTTTATATAGCCTCAAAATGAAACTATTAAAGGCATTCCAAAAGTTGTAACATTCACACTTTATGGCCATAATTAGCCATTATGTAAATGTAACCGAAATTAAATAAAAAGTCTTAAAACACAATAACTCTAAATTATAACCCACCCAAAATTTACAACAATCAAACTTTATTCTTCTTCAATGTAGCATGAATTGAAACATCTTTTGATAATTTTGACAACCTTTTCTTCACATCTTCATTGAAGCATATTGTATGATTGATGTCTCTTGGTTCATATCATTCTCCACTTCTTCAAGAGGATTCGTCCTCGAATCTATTTGTGAAACTTTGCTGCAAAAAATAAGTTATGGAAATACAAAGGACCTCACAACACTCTCTCACGTGTATACACTCAAGGAATTTTAGGCCACTCTGTTTGCACTCATTTACACAAATGAAGCTCTCATTCTCACCTCTCAAAATTTTAAATAGAGCAAAGATTGAATTTTGAACTTTGGGTCGATTAAAAACTAAAAAGATGAAAATAAATAAAAATTAAATTGAGAAGAAACGCAAAGGAAACATATATCCGATCTTGAGCCTGAAGCTCTGATACCAAATGATAAGATAAGGAATCAATACAAGGGGAATAAGATTCGGATTACCTTGTTGATCGAATATCTCAAGACAAGAACATTGTTTGAGATTCGAATCACTCCAGAAGCAAGATCGATCATGTCTAGCTTCAATGATTCTTGTTGATCAAATATCTCAAGACAAGAACACTTGTTTGAGATTCGAATCACTCCACAAGCAAGATTGATCATGTCGAGCTTGAATGATTCTACATGCAACCTAAACTACATAGAGTTGCAAAGAAACTTAGCCATTGGCTAAAGAAAAGCACAAATGCTTCTTTTGATATATCTTCTAAGTCTTATTACAAATACAACAAACATGGCTTTATATAGCCTCAAAATGAAACTATTAAAGGCATTCCAAAAGTTGTAACATTCACACTTTATGGCCATAATTAGCCATTATGTAAATGTAACCGAAATTAAATAAAAAGTCTGAAAATACAATAACTCTAAATTACTCTAAATTATAACCCACCCAAAATTTACAACAATCAAACTTTATTCTTCTTCAATGTAGCATGAATTGAAACATCTTTTGATTATTTTGATAACCTTTTCTCCACATCTTCATTGAAGCATATTGTATGATTGATGTCTCTTGGTTCATATCAGAGTGTTTTGGCTGGAGTGCCTACTGTGTCGAAGGATGTGCTCATTGGCTAAATGCATATTGGGTCTACAATGAGTTGCTAGATCGGCACGTAATAAAGATTCCTAGGCTGCCACATACAGTGAGAGTCTGGATAGGCAAGTTTGATATTAAATTTCAAGAACACCCAGATTAAATTTCGGGACACTTTATTTTTCTAATCTTTTAACATGATTAATTTTTTATCCATCATTTTCTAATCTTAAAAATAAATGATTTTAAGTCAAATCTAAAAATTGTTAAAAAATTTACACAATTAATGTGTAACAGGCAAGTCTACCGTGAGCATATATTCCTATTTAACCAAATTATTCTAAGTTAAGATCAAAAGATGGTAAAAAAATATCGTCTTTTAGCTGATATAGTCGTCTTTTGGCTTTTCCAAATTATTACATGTCCAAGCTAAAAATTGTAAATAAATAAATAAAAGAGAAGGTGATTTTGGGTTTACCCTTTTGCCCTTCCCCTCTAGGTTTTAAAACATGTATGTAAGGGAGAGGTTTCCACACACTTGCAAAGAACGTTTCATTCTCTTCTCCAATCGATGTGGGACCTCACAATCCACCCCTCTCGAGGGCTCAGCATCCTCACTGACACACCATTCGATAACTGAGCCTTGGAGGCTCAGGATCCTCGCTGGCACACCGCCCTCTGATATTATTTGTAACAACTCAATTCACTGCTAGCAAATATTGTCCTCTTTGAGCTTTCTTTTCTGGTTTTGCACCTAATGTTTTAAGACATATGTTTTTAGGAGAGGTTTCCACACATTTATAAAAAAATTTATTCTTCTGTTCGACTAATGTGAGATCTCACGTAACTGAAAAGATCATTTAAAAACAACCCTTGCTAAGCTTGTCTTTTTTATGGGAAATTCCTTATTTGAACTTTTCGAATTCAAATTGGAAAACTTGCTGTAATCTACCAGCAATTGTGTTTGATTGGGAAGTCTTTAGGCAAAGGGACTCTACAGTAAAGATTGAGAGAGAGAGAAGTTAGTTGGTAAATGTTTTAGGGGAATGTGTTAGAAGGTATACCAGCTCAGCTCATTCATACATGGACTTCTTAGACCAAACCATCACCATTGCTTCACTCACATGAAATCTTTTCTTTAGAAGTTAGGTATGGATTCTATTCTAATAAAAGCAAATCTATTAAACATTTGAGTTATCAATTATCCTATATTTTTTAATAAAAAATAAAAAGTGCATGCATGTTGATGAGATATCCAAGTTGCTATTGAAGAATAAGATACAGATATGAGACGATGGAAGAAACTTAGAGAAGGGACGATGGCAATAGAGTTGAGAGAAGTTTATGATTGGCATGGAAGATAAAAAAGTGTAATCAAAGTTTTGGGTCATTGTGTGTGATGCTAGGCTAAATAAAGCATAACCTAACAAACCAAACACACTTAATATCCATTCAATTTTTTCCATTTTTATTTAATAACTTTTTACATAAAAACATATCTTTAAAAGTCGTTAAAAACTTTTTAAGTAAATAAAAAATAAAGGCTATGGCAATAGAGTTGATATTTTCTTTTTAAGTTTGGGATCGAATTTCAAAATTCCATAAATTTGAAAAATATAATATCTTACATTAAAAAAAAAAAAAAATCTACATTAAGGTTCATTTTCTATTGCAATTTATGAAAAATTACTAGTTTTTATATTAGATTAGAGTTTGATTATAGAACAATTATAGACACCAATTTTTTTTTTTAAGTGTTTAATTATAAGTTCCTTTAGGTTGGGGTTAGTTTTTGTTTTTTTTTTTTTTAATAAATATGTGGGGTGGAGAGTTAGGATATTTTGACCTCTTGTATATATAGTCTTAGCTAGTTGAGCTACCCACAAATTGATATTTATGATTTTTTTTTAATTAAATTGAACATTTGACTATGTAATTGTATCTTAAAGTTCCATTTTATCAATTTAATTTGTGCCCATTTGACCTAACTTTTTTATTTAGGAGAGCATATTCTTTGCTTACAGTTGAGAATTTAGAGAGAATTTTGGGCAAACGACATTCTTTTGGTGCAACTTTAGTGGCAATTATGGGAAGCTTTGGTTCGAGGTTTTTTAGCAAGAGAATGGAACTTGACTTCAAGAACAATGCAACTATTGGCATTGCATTTTGGGGTGCAGATGAGAACGGTTTTTATTTGTATAATAGTCAAACAAAGACATTCGAACTAATTTATCCGTAGACTTCTTAGACAAAACCATCACCTTCGCCTTAATTCACATCAAATCTTTTCTTTCTACATAGGTTGTCACATGCTTACTGTAATACTTTTCTAATAGAAAATCTATTAATAATATGATTTTTCAATAATATGAAAACTTTTAACATAAAAAGAGTACATGTCAATAAAATATTAAAATAATCTAAGAATAAAATATAGACATCAACTTGAATATCAAAGTCTCAATCTTATAGAAAATATCAAGCACAAAAATGAAGTAAATTTGAAAATATTTCCACACTTAAAAAGAAAAGTTAAAACCTTTTTCAAAATAACACAAAATGATAGGATTTGTTATATTTTTCAGTTTAAATCAACGAATATTCCAGAATTAGATTTTCAAGGAGTTGTACGGTAAAGACGGTGAACATATTAGGCTTGAAGAAGCTAGTTTACTTAGAATGGAAAGGAATTAACGTTTCATACTAAAAAATGGTGGTTTACAAATCTTATAATGTATACTTCGTTTTCCATTTTCCTCTCCCATTTGCAACGGTAAAAAGCTCACCATGGATGAGTTTTGGCGGTCACAAGGCAGGAAAAAAAAATATGAATAATAATTAAAAATGAGAAGGTTAAGATCATAAAATCAATACAAGGAAAGAACTCAATTAATTTTTCTTAAAAAAAAAAAAAAAAATCTTAAAAAAAAAACTCATGGTCAATTCCAACTTACTTTTTAATGTGAAACCAACCCATGAAAACTTTTTTTTTTAGTAAAAAATATCATTAAAGATTATTTTTTATTCTCGCAAAGAAAAAGAAAATAGGTAAAAGGAAAATGATCTTTAAAAGACTATAAAATAGAAAGTACGTGAAAATAGAGTTGAAGTAATTCTAATATTAAAACACTTTTCAAAGTTTCTTTTATACGTGAATAAAAAAAATAATAAATAAAAGAAGGAAAAGTTTTCCTACCTTGCTAAAGCTACATAATGGGGTTCGCCTCTACTCGAAAAGGGAGGTCTTCCACTTCATTTTAAGTCCCAAATGAACGGTTCAAGCAAGTCAGAGAGTACACTTTCTGACGGCTCAAGGCCTGGATTTGTTACGTTCGAACCCTTTCTTCTTAATTTCAATTTTTTGAAAGCATTCAAGGACTACCTTTTAGCTTAAATTTTTTGAATGAAGTTCAAATTATTTATGCATAATTAGGCTTAGTTTAAATTATTAAGAGTATGTTTTATGTCTAATTAGACTTGGTTTAAATTATTAGGAGTAAGATTTCATGCATAATTAGGCTTAGTTTAAATGATTAGGAGCAAGTTTTTATGCATAATTAGGTTTAAGTTAAATTTTTGGAATCGAGTATAAACTATTTATGCGTAATTAGGAATAGTTAGATTAAATCATTAGGAGTAAGTTTTTATGCATAATTAGACTTAACTAGTTTAAATTATTAGGAGTATGTTTAAAATTATTTCATGCAAGATTAGGTGACGGCTACTATTTCTAATGGGTATCCGGCATAGAGAGCTACTAGAGCATGCTCGCCCGATAAGGAAAGGGGCCAGGGGTGTGCAAACCGACTGGTGGGTCCATACTCGTATGTATGGGCCATGCGTAGAGTATATGATACACATCCAAGCTGCCTGTTAGGATAGTACCTTAGAGTATATGGTACACATCCAACTTGCAATAGATTGTTAGAAGTTCTCCTTCCCTTTAATTAAGAATCGTCACTTTCTATGGTGACTCCCAAAATTCGAGAGATAAACAAATGATGACATTAAAAGTTGATGCAAAAGTAAACAACAAATCAAATAAAGACAATTCATACCATTCATTTTTTGATGGGTTTACAATGAGTAGCGACCTAGATTCCTATTTGACTCCCATTTTTGTTGAGATATATTATTTATGGAATATATCTCAGATATTATATCTTAATATTCTTCAATTTATGATTTGATTTATAGTATATTTTATTTTATTCTCCGTATTTAATTATTTTATATTTTCCTCATTTGTACTAGCTTGTATCCTATTTAAAGGATATCAATATCAATAATAATACACCTTCCCAATTATATTTTCTATCTCATTCTTAACATGGTATCAGAGCACCGATCTTGATATTCCTAATATTAAAGCACCGATCGTGGTATTCCTAATATCCCGTTGGACTCTGAGTCCAAGGGGAGTATTAAACCTAAAGCCAAACCCTAACCAATCAGTGAAGCCTTTACCATCGTCAATTATCCAATATCAAGAATACGTTATAAGCATCTTCAAATTTCTCACCAAGCTCTAAGGTGACATATTCAAGATGCTCGTATTTTCTTTCACAACCTCTCAAGTGATCCAAAGCATCGATCTTGGTGTCATTATCCACTAAAGCATTTATGCATGGACCAACAAGTGATCAGGGAGGATATTCACTTGTTCCAAATCAAATTAAATGGACAAGTTATCAATCCTCGAGTCAATCATTGCGGTCTATTTCTAAAGCATTTATGCGTGGACCGAGAAGTGATCAGGGAAGATATTCACTTGTTCCAAATCAAATTAAATGGGACAAGTTACCAATCCTCGAGTCAATCATTGCGGTCTATTTCTGAGTCTTGCATCTTTCTTGAAAATTCAATAATTTCTTGAAAGTCTAAAAATGCAAACCAATCAAAGGCAGCCCTATTTCTGAGTCTTGCATCTTTCTTGAAAATTCAATAATTTCTTGAAAGTCTAAAAATGCAAACCAATCAAAGGCGGCCTATTTTTTTACGGATATTTTCATTACTGGGAAGACAAGAGTGAAAGACAACTTGGGTGTTATTGACCTACCGTAAAGACAAGTTAAAGACAAGTTGGACGTGATTGACATACACTCTCCAACTTGAGGGGGAGTGTTGAGATATATTATTTATGGAATATATCTTAGATATTATATCTTAATATTCTTCAATTTATGATTTGATTTATAGTATATTTTATTTTATTCTCCGTATTTAATTATTTTATATTTTCCTCATTTGTACTAGCTTGTATCCTATTTAAAGGATATCAATATCAATAATAATACACCTTCCCAATTATATTTTCTATCTCATTCTTAACATGGTATCAGAGCACCGATCTTGATATTCCTAATATTAAAGCACCGATCGTGGTATTCCTAATATCCCGTTGGACTCTGAGTCCAAGGGGAGTATTAAACCTAAAGCCAAACCCTAACCAATCAGTGAAGCCTTTACCATCGTCAATTATCCAATATCAAGAATACGTTATAAGCATCTTCAAATTTCTCACCAAGCTCTAAGGTGACATATTCAAGATGCTCGTATTTTCTTTCACAACCTCTCAAGTGATCCAAAGCATCGATCTTGGTGTCATTATCCACTAAAGCATTTATGCATGGACCAACAAGTGATCAGGGAGGATATTCACTTGTTCCAAATCAAATTAAATGGGACAAGTTACCAATCCTCGAGTCAATCATTGCGGTCTATTTCTGAGTCTTGCATCTTTCTTGAAAATTCAATAATTTCTTGAAAGTCTAAAAATGCAAACCAATCAAAGGCAGCCCTATTTCTGAGTCTTGCATCTTTCTTGAAAATTCAATAATTTCTTGAAAGTCTAAAAATGCAAACCAATCAAAGGCGGTCTATTTTTTTACGGATATTTTCATTACTGGGAAGACAAGAGTGAAAGACAACTTGGGTGTTATTGACCTACCGTAAAGACAAGTTAAAGACAAGTTGGACGTGATTGACATACACTCTCCAACTTGAGGGGGAGTGTTGAGATATATTATTTATGGAATATATCTTAGATATTATATCTTAATATTCTTCAATTTATGATTTGATTTATAGTATATTTTATTTTATTCTCCGTATTTAATTATTTTATATTTTTCTCATTTGTACTAGCTTGTATCCTATTTAAAGGATATCAATATCAATAATAATACACCTCCCCAATTATATTTTCTATCTCATTCTTAACAATTTTCAATAGATTCTGATTTTAGGTAAGATATCTAAAATCTAAATAATTGTAAAAGATAAAAGAAAAAGAGATATAACTTGGAGATAACTTGTCCTATTTGATGTTAAATCTAGTGAAGCCATTTCCTATTTTTGTCTTCCCAATGTCTGCCATTCTCAATGTCTGCCATCTTTTCTTGTTGTTCTGTTTCTCCTTCCCATCTTTCTCTTCCAAAAATCTGCTATTTTTCTGTCTTTTTTTTTTTTTTTTTGCTTAGGATCGTTCTACTTCACAACAAGTGCTGGGGAGAGATACTCGGGAAGGTGGAGAGAGAGGGATCATTTTTTTTTTACTCATTATTAGTATTATTATCATATTTATTTATTTATTATTATTTTTACTCTTGTTACATGAGGTCCCAACAGTTATCCTTTCATTATGTTGTATAACAACGGTCTAGAATTTTTCTTTATATCATATCATTTTATCATAACTTTCTATGTGTATATTGGGGTTGTGCATTATGTCAATTCTTTACATTGCTTGTCAATCATATCATATCATATATCTCATCATGTCAAACATATGTCATATCATAAGCTTATCATGTCTTCTAACGTATCATATAACATTGCATAGCATCATCTCATTAAAGAATAACATCATCATACATCGTACATCATCATCATAAAATATAGTCATAACATCATAAATATAAAGAATAAATGACACGTGTAAGAGCCACTAGGCATATGTCATGATACATTAAACAAGTCGTTCAACCTATCCGATAGTAAGACTACTTACTTGGTTGCCCTTAGCCTGCGTTCTCCCTAAATTTGAGTATGTTTGCTTTTTGCCCCTCGAAATTTCTCCTAGTATTATTAGTCGTCGTTTTCTATTAGAACATCCATCTCGCTTCGTTAGTAACTATAATTTCTTAACTCAGTTTAACATAAACCAAGAAATTTAACTATATCCTGACTTTAATTTCTTTAAAGAAGGTCAATTTAAGATTTAGGATAGTCAAAACGACAAAAATTAGGCAAAATACCCTTTTGTGAGCCAAGGAGCTGGATTATGAGTCGTGAAGCTGAGCCTAGCCGACTGAGCCGCGTAAGCGGAAGAAGTTTCTAGCTGTAAGCACGACACATGGTGCAATAAGATGCGAACCCGTATTTTATGGCGATCGAGTTTTTTTTTTTTTTTTTGCCATTACAAAATTTATTTGTGTTTCATTTTCGGGAATGGTGTATAAATTTCAAATTTACTTCTTTTTTGTGCTTGAAATTTTTTTATAAAATCTAGACTTTGATTTTAAGGTTGACGTCAATATTTTATTCTTCAATAACAACTTTAATGTTTTATTGAGATGTAAACATTTTTATATTAAATGTTTCCATATATTTAAGAACATAAACAATTAATAGACACTTTGTTAGAGTAGTGTTACATCAAGTACACTACTTGTGTAGCAACGAAAATATTTTATGTGATGTAAGGTGAAGGTGATGGATTTGTCTAAGGATTCCATGGATGAATGAGCTCGAATACCTTTGTTGGACTATTATATAAAGAAAAACCCTTCTCATCTGTACCCCAAATGTAGTGCGAATAGTTGCATTGGTCTTGAAGCCAAATTTTATGCTCGGGCCAAAAAAAACCTCGAATGAAAGCTTCCCATAGTTGCTGCTAAAAGTTGCACAAAACAATGTTGTCGGCAACAAATTCTCTTTGAATTCCCAGCTGTATTTCGGTTTGAACGGAAGAATATGCTCCCCTAATTAGAAAGCTATGCCACATGTTTTATTGCCAACCTAGGTTATTTATTTAAAAACTAAAATAGGACGTGAAAGTAAAGGAATTTGAACCTCTAACGTTTTAACTGTGGACCTCTGAATTAATCAGTTAAGTTATGTAATGAATTACAATTAAAAAATAAAATAAAATTTTTACTCATATTTGAAGGATGACTAAAATAGATTTGGTAAATTTTAGAAATCAAATTAAAAATAGAGTAAATGGTAGGGACTAAAGCTATACATATTTTAATTTTAATAATTCTATAAAATATTGAATAAAAATGAAAATTAGATATTAGAGGTATAAATAAAACTTATTATTGAAGCCTAATAAAAAAAAGAACACAAATTAAATTGTGGATTATGGATTATATTAGAGGTTTAAGTAAATTATAGATTATGTGATAATTATAACCCAAATTATTATGGGAATAAAATATGTTTTAAAAAAATTCATTAAAAAAAAAAGAAAAAAAATTATATTTTCAAAATAAATAACCAATGTTGGGTTTACTAGTAATACTTAAAATAAATTATTATTATTTATTACTTTTAGGTTAAAACAAATTATTTCTACGGCAAAGCTTTGAAACACTCTGAAATTAAAAGAACCTCAATTTAGGGCACGTTTGAAAATGGTCCAAACTCACTTTTATACCATTGTATATTATACACAGGTATGTTAAAATTGGAAAATCACTCGATAGCATGCCTTCGATTGTTGTTAAACTAGGACGAGATTATTTTTATGTGTTCTAATTTTTGTGGACTACCTTTCTTTTGTAGTACTAAAGTAGAATTGGAGTTTTGATGACCGCTAGTATTAGGGGTGTAGATGAGTTGGGTTGGACCTTTTAAACCCACCCGAAATTTCAAGTTGGTTGGATTGATAACCCAAGTCACCATAAATATTTTTGCAGCCGACTTAACCTAACACTATATTTTTGAATTAGGTCGTGTGATTAGTTACTATGATTGATTGGTTGGTTGGTCGTGTGATTGAGAGTGAGAGCGGGAGTAGCATGCAACTATAAGCGACGAGCGGTGGCAAGAGGTAGCTTGTGGATGAGATAGATCAAGAGTAGCAACATTGTTGAAAAAATAAAATGAAACCCAAAAGTGGAAGGCTGAAGCTCAAAGTATTGGACACGGCTCGGTTCGGGTTGGCCCGAATTTTTTCTTCTTTAAGCCCAAAAACCAAACCAAACCAATTTGTTTTCACAAAAAATAACCACCCAACTCAATATTTTATGTAACCCAACTTTGAGTTAGGTTGGTTGGATTTTTCAAGTTTTTCGAGATTTTAGGTTTTCTATACAACCTTAATCAATATGTTTAAGTCAATCTAGATATACTAATAAGATGATAATTGATATCTTATCTCGTTTTTTTTTTGTTGGATTAGGAATTTTTTTTTTATTCCAAGTAACATAAATGAAAGCAAAGGACACCGTTTTAGGAGCATGGTGAACTGCAAAGAATACAACTGAAATCATCAAGGACTTCACTGATAACAGAAAAGAACAACATTCAATAGCAAAAGAGAAAAGTATGTCTTGGGTTTGCATATTTTTGGCATGGAGCACTTGTTTTGGAAGTGAAATACAAGAACAATTTGTAGTACAAATAAGAGTGTTTCTCCAAAAATGAAAGATTGTAATTTGTAGTATAATTTGTGGATGTTGTCGTTAACAAACTTGACTTAGCAAAAAAAATATTATTAACATAGAATAATGCTAGAATTTGTCTAGAAATTATTGGCTTGAATTGATTTAGGAAAATTGTCGTAAGAATTATTACTAGAAATGCTTTCTCCACTATAAATACTCATGAGATGCATGCTATTTGAAAAACAACAAAGAGAACTGAAAAACTAAGTGCTTAAGGTTGTTCCTCTATTCAAAAGCTCTCTCAACCCTCAAGTTGTTTGTTTTGCTTCTTTTATTTGTTTCGACATATTTCGATCGTGAGCCATTTCCAATATTTGGTATCAGAGCTAGGATGCTCACAAATGTTGTCATCATACAAATTGCCGAAAGCGAGGGGAGTGTAATGCTCCAGTACTTGTTACTCACAAAGAGTAACTATGCAGCATGGTCGATAAAGATGCGTGTTAACTTACAGGCCCAGGGCATGTGAGACGCCATCAAGCAAGGTGAGGACGTTGAGAAGCATAAAGACAGAATGACTCTTACTGTCATCTACCAAGCAGTCCTGGAGGACGTCTTTCTCATGTTGGCAGAGAAAGACTCGGCAAATGCAGCGTGGGAGATGCTACAAACAATGCATGTGGGCGTGGAACGTGTCAAGGAAACAAAGATGCAGACCTTGAAGAGTGAGTTCAAGGCTATTCGCATCAAGCACGGCGAGTCAATAGACTGTTGGGTTTTATGTCCTAAAACTCATAGTTTGTAAACAAAAACATATTCTATTTTCAATAAAGTTATTATTGATGTTTATTCGGTAAAGATTGATATTGAATAAAGTGAATTTTACGATTATTAATCTAAATCCAATAAACTAAGAACACTCTGACTATAATATGATTACTTGAACTATATGTACAGCATAAGAGTGGATCCAGTTCAAGTATATAATTGAAATGATCTAAGTACAGAGAAATCAAAATGATCTATAGTACAAGGATAAGGCTGAGTACCTTACCCTCGGGAAACTATGGATGCGACCCACTTTTGTATATGATATAAACAATGTGATCACTAAATTGTACATGTGGAGACATCTGAGTGGGGGCGTCCTATGCAATGAGTATTGCTTAAGATCGGACCATGAAGAAAATCACTCTTACTTTATAATGTCGTTTACTGTTGAGACTGATTTTTTCATTCGATGACCTAGGTAACTCGATCTTAATCCTAAGCTAACCATGAACTCATGTTGAACAAGGGGCCCCACCCTCTCATTGGCTTGAGAGAGATTCGGTTTACTGGTTGGACCACAAACCAATTGTTCATTAGAGGATCAGTGGGACATAAGGAACAAAAAGTAACTTCAGGGGTAAAAGGGTAAATTGACCCACCTCTAGTTACGAACAACCTGTGAAGGATCGACTTACTAATCATGGTTATATCAAATTGACAGAAATATATCTAGAGTGAGGGGAGTACAACTACTAGGCTACAATGGAGTGTCGTAGTAGTTACCGAATGTTGGTTAACAAGGTTAATGAGTTTAGCCGGTTAATCTTGGATCGTTGGAGCCCATGATCTATAGGTTTATTAGGTCCCCCTGCTAGCTCATATCGGACTAAACCATAGAATAGTGTGAAGAGTGAGTTCAAAGTGTTTGAATTCAAATTAGAGAATACGCGCTAAATATATACGATTATTTAATCGCATTTTTGTTTTGTTTACGAATTAAACAAAAAGAGAGTATCGGAGATATTTAAATACGATTTAAATATTTTGATCAATATGTAGTGGAATTGATTGGGATTGGCATTTGAATTAATGTTAAATATAATTAAATAGTTTAATTAAATATTTAATATTACTTTTAACTTGAAATTAATTATTTAAATTAATTGTTGAATTAAATGGAGAAAGTCAAAATGTTGACTTCACTTAATGGAAAAATCATGTTTGAGTTAGTTGAATTTTAAGTGTCAAAATTTGGTTTAACCAAACTTGCAAGTTTGCCAAATAAACCCTATAAATTTGAGGAGAATTTTGAGTGTCAAAATTTTGTAATCTCACGTTTGCATGAACATGCAAATATGACTCTATAAATAGAGTGATCAAGGTACATGGAAAGTCTTCTTAGAAAAACTTTGAGAAAATCCCTCACAAACTCTCGGTTCACGTATACTAAATCCCTTTCAAGTTTAGTCACTCACCAGATTCCACAATCCCATTCTAAGGCCGGAGAATAGTAGGGAAGACACTATTGGTGGTTCGAAACCAGTTCGTTAGGAAAATAGAATTTGAACACAAAAGGTTAGTACTCCAACTTCTTGATTTTTAATGCTCATGAACATGCTAGCTAATTTACTATAATTGATGTACTTAGAGTGCCTAAGATTCAAATTGCTTCCGCATGTGTAACAACACCATCAATTTGTATCAGAGCAAGTTTTAGGCACTTTATTTACATTAATTTGAGCATGGTGAGTACCATTTCATGAATGAAAAATTGTGGATGCTAAAGTGATGTTTATGATTTTGGCATTTTTTATGCTTCCATTTAATACAATTATTATAATTGGCATAATGTGTACGGGCTTTAATGAGTGAAGAAAGGTCTATAATTTTTATGGAGTCATTAGAGTCCATTTAAGGTTGTAATTGATCGATAATGAAAATGATGGCAAGCTGAACTGAAGAAGGAGTTATTTTTGCTTCCCGACCCAACTTGACCCGCGGCAGGCTCGAGGGAGTGTATCACGTTATTTTTTAATTATTAATGTAATAATTTAGTTAATTGCTTGCTTTAAAATGCCAAAACCAGTCCACGTCCACTTTAGTGTGTTAAATTAATTATGCATTGTGAATGTATGTTTTAATTAAATAGAAAACGTATATGCAAGTATGTCATATAGATTTAAAATCCTACCAGAGATTAAGCATGTTCATGTCATACAAGTATGTTATAAGTGTTATAATGTATATTATGCATGTTTAGGGTTCCATGAGTGATAGATATAAATTGTTATATTATTGCATGGAATCGATTATTATATAATTGTTATATAAAGCATGTTAGATGCATGATATAGGTTACTTTCAACGTCATAAAATGAGATATATGTCAAAATCTATAACAAAGATAAGTGCTGCTCACTTAGGGTTAAGAACCAAGCACGATTCATTTTAATAGTTAAAATAGGTCGATATCTTGTAAAATTGCGGTTACAAGAAAGCTCACCTGACATGATCTTGTCTAAGGCGGGAGGTACTTAACTTGACAGTTTACAGAACACCTGCGACCTAGAGATCAGGCCAGTACTTGAGCTTAGTTAACCCAGTTTTATGAGCATGCGTGAGTGATGCAGGTTTTTTTTTTGGAAAAATCACCTAGACATAGGTTACATTTAATTAGCCAGAATATACCTAAGTAATGAGTATACACAACCGTCTAAAATACCTAGTGGGAGGAAAAAGGTATATGAGATACATTATTTTCGTTTTTACGCTCTCTGAAAAATTCACATCGTGAGATTCATACTCTGCCTCGTGTCCCCCAAGGAGCGGCCTCCATTTGGAAGGTATTTGCATGAGTCAATAACAAGGTGAATAGAGAAAGTATTTATAGTAAGTGGAAGTATATCAACACATCCTATGGTCTCCACCACTAGGTTGCCTCGTGAGATTCTCATGTTCCGCCTGCATGTTGCCCTAGAGCAACTACCCATTTGGAGGGTCGTAACATGGGAGAAGGAACAACGCAAACTCTAGAAATGGATAGGATTTCTTAGGTCCATTCCCAACTTTGGCTTTTTCATTCGATAGCATTGTTGGGGCCGATGTCTTAGGTCAGAAAATGGCGGGTCACACTTACGAAGAATTACTAAGAGTTATTATATTCTTGACCAAAGTGGCGATAATTAAAACACTATAGAAATAAAGAGTTATTCTAGGATTAGTGTTTAAGTCAAGAATGTCTTGGTTTAGTAAAGGAGTGATTGATTGCCCCTCAGTGGCAGTTACTCTGACTCACTAAAGTACGATTGCAAATTAATAACTTTTGGGAACATTATTACATTTTCTAAATCTGATTAGATTAAAAAGGATTAAGTCAATTCACTAATAGAATTTTGTTTATATCATTGCATGACGAGCTCAATAGTACAATTACTCGCTTCTAAGAAATTAAACGACGACAATTACGCAACTTGAAAATCAAACCTAAACACAATACTTGTAATTGATGATTTAAGGTTTTTTTTAACTGAGGAATGTCTCCAAACCCCAACTCAAATGCAAATCGAACAGTTCGGGATGCATATGACAGATGGACAAGGGCAAATGACAAAGCCCAAGGGTACATTTTAGTCAACATATCTGATGTTTTGGCTAAGAAGCAAGATGTTATGGGTACTGCTAAAGAGATTATGGAATCTCTGAAAGGGATGTTTGGACAACCGTCTTTCTCCCTTAGACATGACGCCATAAAATACGTTTACAACTACCGTACGAAAGAAGGGACCTCAGATAGAGCACATGTCTTGGACATGATGGTCCATTTCAATGTGACAGAAGTAAATGGAGCTGTCATTGATGAGAAGAACCAAGTCAATTTTATCATGGAGTCTCCTTTGAAGAGCTTCCTATAGTTCTACACGAATGCGATGATGAATAAGATAGAATATAACTTAACTGCTCTTCTCAATGAGCTTCAGACTTATGAATTCCTCTTAATGAACAAGGGACAAGTAGGAGAGGCAAATGTTGATGTCTCTAAGAAATTACTACGAGGATCGTCCTCTAAAAATAAGTCTAGTCCTTCAACTTCTAAAAATGTTTCGATAAAAAAGAAGGGTAAGGGGAAAGATAAGATTCCTATTGACTGCAAACGCAAGGTTCAAAATGCAGATAAAGGAAAATGTTTCCATGGAAACGAAAATAGGCATTGGAAAAGAAACTGCCTAAAATACCTTACAGAGAAGAAAGCTGAAAAGGCACAACAAGGTAATTATGATTTACTAGTTGTAGAAATATGTTTAGTAGAGTATGATAACTCAACTTGCTTACTAGATTCAGGGGCTACTAATCATATTTGTTCATTTTTTTTTCAGGAAACTAGCTCTTGGAGAATGCTTGCGGAAGGCGAGATAACACCCAGGGTTGGAACAGGAGAGGTTGTCTTAACCAGATCAGTAGGAAATTTAAGTTTTTTTTTGGAGATAGATTCATTATATTAGATAATGTACTTTTTGTTCCTAGAATGAAAAGAAATCTAATATCTATCTCTAGTTTATTGGAACAATTGTATAGAGTATCTTTTGAAATGAATGAAGTGTTCATTTGCAAAAGAGGTATTCATATTTGTTCTGCAAAACTAGAAAACAACTTATATATGTTAAAACTGAGTGAAACAAAAGCTATTTTAAATACCGAGATGTTTAAAACAGTTGAAACTCAAAATAAATGACAAAAGATTTCTCCTAATACCTATCTTTGGCACTTAAGACTAGGCCACATTAATCTAAATAGGATTGGGAGATTGGTTAAAAGAGGACTTCTAAATGAGTTAGAAGACAACTCTTTACTTCCATGTGAGTCTTGTCTTAAGGGTAAAATGACTAAATGACCTTTTTTCGAAAAAGGTTATAGAGACAAAGTGATAAGATAAGGAATCACTACAAGGGGAGTAAGATTCGGATTACCTTGTCGATCGAATATCTCAAGCCAAGAACACTTTGTTTGAGATTCGAATCACTCCAGAAGAAAGATTGATCATGTCTAGCTTCAATGATTCTTGTTGATCAAATATCTCAAGACAAGAACACTTGTTTGAGATTCGAATCACTCCACAAGCAAGATTGATCATAGAGATTGCAAATCTGTGGAGTCAGTGTTCAACTGCCATAATTTTAGTGATGAAAAGAAGGTACTGTTATGCATTGCTCAATTCAAACAATATGCTCAAATTTGGTGGGATAAATTGATGTCAAGTAGGAGAAGAAATCTTGAAGCACCAATTGATTCATGGGTCGAGTTCAAAGAGTCCATGAGGAAGCGTTTTGTTCCACAATATTTTCAACGGGACATGGCGCAAAAGCTTCAAGCGTTGAAACAAGGACGCAAATCTGTGGAGGATTATTACAAGGAGATGGATACATTGATGGATCGACTTGAACTCGATGAGGACATGGAGGCTCTCATGGCGCGGTTTCTTAATGGGTTAAACATAGAGATTGCAGACAAGACTGATTTACAGCCTTATTCTAATATTGAGGAGTTGTTGCACATTGCAATTAAGATCGAGAGGCAAATCCAACGAAGGTCTCAACGGTATTCTTCTAAAACTTTTCCCAATTCTACTTCTACATGGAAAAAGGATAGTAAGAGCATTGATTATAAGCATAGAAATCAAGAGATTAATGAGAAGTCTCAAGCTAAATTTGAGAAAGGGGAGAGTTCTAGAACAGGGAAAGAAAAAGTAGAAAAGACTAATGTTCGAAATAGGGATTTAAAGTGTTGGAGATGTCAAGGGGTAGGACACTATAGTAGAGATTGCCCAAATGCAAGAATTATGACCATCAAGGAGGGAGAAATTGTTACGGATGACGAGGCACATGACGACATAAATGAGGAAACTGATGAGAGTGAGGAGTTTAGTGAAGAG